>NC_081840.1:207602055-207803081 GCF_963259705.1 Myotis daubentonii | reverse complement strand
TGACTCAGACTATTTTCTGTCTAATATTTTCAATTCTCAACTTGCTTAGTTCCTTTTTTTTTTTTTTAAATGTCCTAAAGACATTGCTCATAGTTTTGCTGTTTCCTTTTTGGCCAGTTTGCTGGTATTTCTTTAAAAACAAAACAAGTCTGGGGAAAATACTGCTTCCTGGCATAGGAGAGGGCAAACAGAAGTTTCTCTTTTTATTTCACTAACCAGCTTTTGGCCACATTTGGGCTGAGGCAGTTAGAACTTCATGATAGGACAGAAGTAGAAACCCGGACAGAAGTCAGAGCTGAAGGCCTCGCTCTTGAATCTCTCTGTCTGTCATGTGAGGTAGGCGATTCCCAGTCTTGGCGACGGCTACCATATTTTCCCTGGGTTCCCAGAAGAAGACCTGGCTGTATGGCCACCTATTGTGGCCTAAACCAAAATTCTGCCCTTTAGAAATTATATAAATGACAAAGTCAAAGGAAGGGACTGACTTTCCCTCCCACAATCTGCCAACTACTGAATAGATTACCAGAGCGTCCCAGCTCAGAGAGATTTTTATCTGCTAAGATCTTCACAAACACTGAATTGCCTTAAAAGATGAACTGACTAAATCGAATATATTTAAAGGTAAGGTTTATTTTTATTTTTTTTTAAACTCTGAGAGGAGGAATGGGATGAATTCCTGTCTCTTTCTGAAAGCCCACTTAAGTGAATTTTGGTCCATGAAGTTCAAAAAAAAATATGGGTTCTACTTTTCTACCTAACTCTACAAATTCCTAAATCTTTCCTAAACATAAATAAATAAGGGGACACTCGCAGTCCCTCCTACCTCGGGAGGACTCCAGCTCCTCTGGAAGGCGTGGCTCCCACAATCAACGCTATCCACTGACATGTGGGGGCGGCTCCACCAGGTGGTTTGTCACACCTGAGCTCAGATAAAAGTTCTCTGTGGTCAGATTATCAGGATACTCTTGGGGAAGACAGATTATAAGTACAGTCTTCAGTTTTAGCTCTCCTAGGTCAGATTTAAATCGTCCAACATCGAGAGAGATTCATTGTGCAGATGCATTTTGAGTGGCTTGAAGTGCAGCTGGCAGTCACTGCATTGGGGGTCACGTTCCCTCCCAGAGCGCTGCCTGCGGAGGAACCCGGGCGTCCGGCGATGCTACCTGCTCCTTGCCTGGCCCTGGCAAAAACGATTTTGGACATCACTGATGATGTCTGGAATTAGTTGGGGTCTAAATGCATGGCTTCTCTTCTTCTTTGTGTTACTCTGGTTTCAACAATGGACTATCACGGTCTCCTGTTCTCAGAGTGAACTTTAAAGGGCCCTCCATTTCTGGATTTGGGGACTGGGGAACCCACGTGGTCCCAGAGCGCCTCGTTTCTTTGAGAGGGAAAAAGAAAGAGAAGGGAGGACTTTGCTTTGGTTTTTATTTCTGTTTCCATCTTGCTGCTTAAGCTTCTGCTGGAACAAAGCTCTATGTAAGCATTACAGGAGAGACCTCAGGGTCTAGCTTACCATTTCATAAGCGCCTATAGAATATATTAGGGTTTTAAATGGTTTTCCCTATATTTTTCTTTTGAAAGAGGAAATTCAGAGGTACCTGACAAAAATGAAGTAAAATGATTCTGAGAATCTTAGGATACAAAGTATATAGTGATTTATATATTTTATTCCTTAATCTTAATATAAAATACCTTATTTTCTTGGTTCCAAGATTCCATCAACTGCACTATCAACTTGCAGGTTTATAGAAAGTAGAAATAACCACATCAAACACACATGCATCACTAAGCGCAGTTGTTGGATGCATCCACAATTCATAACCTAGCGCAGTATGAAAAGATGGGTGTCTTAGACTTAAAGCCCTGTGATTTTTTTTTAATGGGGAGATTGGCTCAGTTCATGTAGAAAGCATTTAAGCCAGGTCTTTACACAAAGAGCATGTGCTGTAATGAAGTTTCTCCTGGTGGAATGCCACCCTCCTTCTCCGCAAACTCTCCCGGAGTTAAACCTTTCCATTCTCTCTCTTTTTATTTATTTTTTTCTAATACATTTCCAAATGAGAGAAACCCAGAGCTTCGCATACCTTTTCTAGCGCTTCTTTAAACATGCTTTGGCACCTGCTTGTATAATTATATTGACCCCTGAAGACAAAGATGGTCACAGTTTGGCTTTTGCGGCCACAGGAGAAGCGGTGAGGGTGCTGGCATGCACGCTGCTGGCGGAGGGCGAGGGACAGTTTTCCGAGCGAGCGCGGTAGCGCCCCCACGCGGCGGAGCGGCCCAGCACGCGCAGAGCCCATGGCGCTGATCCCGGTCCATTTTTGTCTCCGCTCTCTCCACACTCAGGAGCACGAGTATGTTTGACATGCGGTGTGAGGAGGAGGCTGCAGTGCAGCCGCACAGCAGGGCCCGCCAGGAGCAGCTGCAGCTGATCAACAGCCAGCTGCGGGAGGAGGACGACAAATGGCAAGATGTGAGTGGCGGCCGGGGCGGGGTGGGGCGGCAGCGGGAGGCTGCCCGGCGCGGTGGGTTAGGGGCCCTTTGAAGCAGAAAATCCGGTGGGGTGGGTAGGCCTGGATTTGAAAGCCATGCAGGGGAAGGGAGCATCTAGAGGATTTCAAACAGGGACACAGTAAATGCGGGCAGTAAAGGAAGGTTAAAATAGCAACATGAAGGGTGAGGAGTAAATGACAGACAAAGAATCAGCAAGTATCCTAGGAGGATGGCCACACAGGAGCGGGGAACCCACGGGAAGCAACTGGCACGAGATGTAGAATTGAGGAGGCACGTCTTTTGAGATTATATATTTGACATTAATGATGATGATGATGAAAACGATCATTACCAACATTGAAAGCGTATCAGTAACAGGCACTAAGTGCTGTGCATGTAATAATTCTTTAATCCTCTTAGTAACTTGATGAGCCAGCAACTATTACCATCGTCCTCAATCCCACAGATGAGTTCCAGGACAGCTGAGTAACTTGCCCAAAGTCACACAGCTAGTGAGTGAGAAAGCTAGGGAAGGAAGGCTGCAGAGTGTGACGTGTGTGTGGGGGGGGGGGGGGGGGCTTGAGATTGTCGGGGAAGAACTTAAAGGTAGGTATGAGGGGAGGGAGAGTGGATTGTTTCATTCAGTCCTCACAGAGCACTCCAAGATAGCAGTTGCAAACCTGACTCTACCATTAGTCAATGAATTGTCATGATAATTGTGTCTACAGTGTATTGAGCACTTCCTAGGTGCCTGGTACCTTCTATGCACTGTCTCATTTAACTCTCACAATGAGCTTGTAAGAGTAGGTGTTAATATCATCCCTGTTTTAGAGATGAGGAAACTGAGGGGCAGAGAGGCTGAGAAGTGTGATTCCAAAGCATGGAAGAGGGAGAGCTGGGGTCATGTCCCAAGCTGCAGTCCCATCCATCTGACTCCAGAATCGTAACTCTTCGTCCTTAGGCTGTAATTGCCGGTAGGTTTTGTGGTGAGGTTGTTATAAGGATCAGAAAAATTAATACATACCGAATTGCAGTTTCTGTGAGACCCCAAAGCTGATTTTTTTCCTGCCTTTTCGTTCTTCCCTGAGGGCATAGAGTAGGTCTGTGGTTAATTCCTACCATTGTACTGTCAACAAGTCCACTCACAATGCAGAAATCATAAAAAGCAAGAAATGACGTTTTTTACAATCCCCTGTGAGGCAATACTTTAACATTTGGAAACTGCCATGGGATATGACTGCAGATTTCACATTGCCATGTTTAAATAAACGTGTTGCCCTGCTCCGGGAGGCGTCCTGTTTTCGGGGCATTCCTATTCCAACCAGCCCTCCGCTGGATTGGGTGGGAATGCCCTAGCATGGTGCCTGGCCCATAGTCAGTGCCCACTAAACTCTGAAAAGTAGAAATGGAATTTTAAAAGCCTGAAAAATATGTTTTATCTCCGCCAAACCCACCCCCACAGGACCTGGCTCGGTGGAAGAGCCGTAGAAGAAGTGCTTCTCAGGACTTAATCAAGAAAGAGGAAGAAAGGAAAAAAATGGAGAAATTAATGGCTGGAGAGGATGGGACAAGTGAACGGAGGAAAAGCATCAAAACCTACAGAGAAATTGTCCAAGAAAAGTGGGTCCTTTCTGTTGTTGTTGAATGTACAATATTATCTAGATGTGTTTTTGCTAAAAATTGTTGGTTACCACAGAGGCTCCTGTGCTGTCTCTGCAGCTCCCTGAAGTTTTTGTGACTGTCCTTGACCTCTGTATTGCTTCTCTCTCCCATGCCCATGCTGCAGAGAGCGGAGAGAGAGGGAGCTGCATGAGGCGTATAAGAACGCGCGGTCCCAGGAGGAGGCGGAGGGGATCCTGCAGCAGTACATCGAGAGGTTCACCATCAGCGAGGCTGTCCTGGAACGCTTGGAGATGCCAAAAATCCTGGAAAGAAGCCATTCAACGGAGCCAAACTTCTCCCCCTTCCTGAACGACCCCAACCCCATGAAATACCTGCGGCAGCAGTCACTGCCTCCCCCCAAATTCACTGCCACTGTGGAAACCACCATCGCTCGTACCAGCATTCTGGATGCCAGCATGTCAACAGGCAGTGGGTCTCCAAGCAAAACTGTCGCTCCCAAAGCAGTGCCTATGCTGACACCCAAGCCTTACTCCCAGCCCAAGAGCTCTCAAGAGGTTCTGAAGACCTTTAAGGTAGGGTGAGTCCCTGACGAGCAGAACCCACGCTGCACTCCAGGTAGTAGGTGGAAAGAAGCCTCTTGCCTCAGGAAAATGCAGTTATTTTCTCCCGTCTGCAAAAGAAAATGCAAACAAAAGCAAAATGTGTTCACACTTACAGTCGTGACATTTACGTGTCTCTAAGGTTTGGTTTGCAAATGGTTAGGGAGAGATGGTTCCCCCCAATTCCTGCTGTTAATATTGATGGGCTCCAAAGAGATTGATGGTTGAGTTATTTCCATGAGCAAAGTCTATGTCCTAACTTGATATCATGGCATGGTCTCTCTGTATTAGCGTTCACAGACCCTAATTTAGTAACACCCTAGGTATCTCTAACTATCTGGAGGTATTGCCAACCCTTCAAAACAAAATTTTAATTGCCTTCGTTTAAATAGAAGTGTGTACAGTTACATCTCTTTCAGGGACTAATTGACATTACATCCAAAAAGATGGCAACAGTTGAAAAAAAAATACAGGGAACACATGGAAATAGGGGGATGTTCTTAGTCCTAGAATGAAATGGGTTTTTGAAATATTTTTAAGTGGAAAGAAACTAGGCCGTTGGTTGGTTTGTTGTTTTTTTACCAACAAATATGTAAAATAATGTTCCAGAACCAAAGACGTATAACTAGCAAACATCTTTTCACTTTCTCAAATTCCAGTGTTTTCCCTCACATCATGAGAAGGCACTAACACTTTGTCTTAAGCTCTGTTGACTACAAAGGAAAGTCAGTTCTCACTGTCCCTGCACGCCACATGGGTTGGTAATAGAAGACAGCGGTGGAATTCATCACTAGCAGACATGGGCATGTGACTGTGAAGAAAGTTTGCTTAACCAAACTAATTGAGCAAAGTGCTGCCAGCTATCTTCCTGTTGAATTTCAGAGGGGACCAAACCACACTTCCTGAGTTTTGCTTAACTCACTCTTTAAAGAATGTCTCTTTAAAACCTGTGCCTTCGGCTTTGATGACACAGAGGAAAATGTCGAGTCCGTTTCATCTGGGTTGAATTGAGATGTTTGTCCCTTGAAAGGCTGGGGCTGTGTCTTTGTTGTTCACAGCTTCGTCCTGAGAGCCTGGCAGAGGTGCCCAGGAGGACACAGTAGGCACTCAGCAGGTGTTTATTGAATAAATACGTGAATTTTTTCCTGAGAAGAGGAGTTATTCACCGTGCAGGCTCATGCACGCACGGATAGGCACTTTTCCCCTATATGCTCGGCAGCTCACCCAAGCCCGGCCCAGCTCCCCTTCACCGAGGACCCCCAATGATGTACTGTCTCAGTATTTCATGGAGAAAGGTTTGATGTTGCAGTGATTCGGAACAAGAGTAGGGTGAGCCGTATTTAACTGCCAAGGCATATGATCAGGTCATGTAGATGTCCACTTCTCTTCACTGATGAGAATATAATCATTTAAACAGAAGAATTGGGCCCTGAGAAAACCCGCTTCCTTCCCTTTGTGGCAAGACTGGGTAGAGGCCTCAGGAAGAGCCTTGATGGAGCGGGGGATGGAGCAACTTGAGTAGAAGTCCTCTTAAAGCTGGGCTCAGTCTTCACCACCAGTGAGCCCGTGACTCATCCCAAGCATGTCAAACTGGCGGCCGGCGGGCTGCATGCGAGTTTGACATGCTTGTTAGGCCTTAGCAGCTCTCAGCCTTATTCACAGCCCCACCACTGAGTGGGTGGACCCACTTGTGGTCAAGGGTAATATGTAAATAAATAGCTGTTACCAGATAATGCCAGAACAGAAGCTAAGCGGTGCATGTGTGTGAGTGAGTGTTTGTGTGTGTGTGTGTGGGGGGGGGGGGGGGGGGCGGGACGCAGAGATAAGGAGTTGGGAATACAGGCTCAGTTTCCCAGTACAACAGAATGAAGAGTAAAGGAAGATTAAGTGAAATAGTTTAAGGCAGTGTTTTTCTTTTCTTTTTTTAAATTGATTTTAGAGAGAGAGGGAGAGAGGGAGAAACATCAATCAGCTGCCTCCTGCACACCTCCCACTGGTGATCGAGCCAGCAACCTGGGCATGTGTCCTGACCGGGAATCAAACCGATGACCCGTTCATAGGTCAATGCTCAACCACTGAGCCACGCCGGCTGGGCAGGGTTTTTCGCCTGTAAGTTGCCACCTATTTCTATGTTATGAAACCAATTTATTGGTTTGGAATCAACATTGAAAATAAATGAAGATTTCAGAAGGCCTACTAATAATAATGACTAAGATTCCCATACTTAAAATGGTCAGGAACAGTTCTAAACTCTGGACATAGATTAATCCATAAAATCACCATAGTAGCACCATCAAGGAGATACTATTATTGTAAATTTTGCAGCTGAGGGGTTGAGATTGAGGATTACATGGCTGGTAGGTTGTCAAGTCAGAATGTAGCCTGAGGTCCTTGAACTACAGAGCGTCCGCTAACAGTTATTTTACATACGGGCTCAAACCTCAAGTCGGAGACTTCCAGATGCCTGTCAACAAGCCCAACTAACCACCTCTCTGCCCCTCCTTTCCTGCTCTCACTGCCTTCCCTACACCCAGGTGCAAAACAAAAATATTTTAATGTGCATGGCTGTTTTTCTTGAAAAAAAAATGGGATTATAAAATTAACTGGAAGTAGAGATTTACTGTACTATAGCAAGCATTAGGTTCCCTGCCACCCATGATTGTGTCAAAAAAGTACCCATTTCCCCCTACTCCCCAGAATAACCTGTATAATAGTCCTGATCTGTGGTGGGTTCTACCTAATTTATATGCTAACCAGTAAAGAAAACCTTCAAAATTGTGGAATAACAGAACTTAAATGACAAATTACTGGAACCCAAATATGTGGCATGTATTTATACATATAATAAAAAGCTAATATGCTAATTAGACCAGATAGTGGAACGACCTTCCCAAATGACCAGTAGGCAGGACCTCAGGACCTCGGGACCAGGAGGCAGCCAGGGTTGTGAGGGCCGAGCCCCTAGCATGAATTTCGTGCATCAGGCCTCTACTTTACACAAAAGTTTCTGTGACTTTCTTTACTTTAAAATAAAAGCACACCCTAAGTTAGGTGAACCTGAAATATAATTTAATGTGAAGTGGCCTGAGAAGGTGAATTACCTTTTAAAGAACCCCTCTAAGATAACATTTATAAAAGCCCTAATTGCCAGAGCCAATCAAAGTATATAAGAGATGTTATTCTTTGGTGGCTATGATTATCAATGGTAATGTTGTCAGGTGATTCTGAATGTGTTATTTTGTTACTCTTTCTTTGGGGAATAGCATGTTTTTGTTCATTCTGGTTTTTATAGGTAGATGGGAAAGTCAGCATGAATGGAGAAACAGTTCACAGTGATGAGGTGGAGAAGGAAAATGAGTGTGCCACGGACACACTCGTCCCCTCATTAACCAAATCCCAGATGTTCGAAGGTGTGGCCAGAGTGCACGGGTGCCCAGTGGAGCTGAAACAAGGCAGCAATAGCATTGAGATCAACATACAGAAGCCAAATTCTGTTCCCCAAGATCTGACGGTAAGAACCTCTTTGGGATAATTCCATTGTGAATGAATCTGTTTTAAAAAGAAAGTAGGGCTTAATAATGACCAATTCTTTCTACATGGATTTATTTGCTAGGGCTGCCCTAGCAAAGTTCCACAAACTGATTGGCTTAGACAACAGAAATTAACTGTCTCAGAGTCTTGCTGGCTAGAAATCCAAAAATCAAGGTGTTGGCAGGGTTGGTTCCTCCTTTGGCTGTGAGGGAGAATCTGTCCCGTGCCTCCTGCTGGCTTCTGGTGTCGCAGCAGTCTCTGGCACTCCTTGGCTTGTAGATGCATCCCCCTGATCTCTGCCTTCATCTTCCCAGAGCCCTCTCCCTGTGAACGTGACTGTGTCCAAATCTTCCCTTTTTATAAGGACACCCATCATACTGGATTAGGGGCCCTCTATGGAACTCTTCGTAACTACTTACACCTGCAACAACCCTATTTTCAAATAATATCACATTCTGAGGGGCTAGGTAAGGGTCATGATTTCAACATATGAATTTGGAGTTGGGGAGGCAGGGGGAAGGGAAAGCACAGTTCAAATCTAACCAGTGGATATAGTATAGATGGTGTAATATAAAATATGAATAGAAAAACTTGTCACATTTTTGGGGCCAGTTGTTGTAGAAAAATAAATCAATCTCTCACAAACCTTTTTTTTCCCTTTCTGTTTGTTCAGGACCCCATCAGACTTGTTAATCAATTTGAAAATAACCACTGCCCTCAGAACCTGGCTTTCCATCCTTGATAATGTGTATAAAAGGGCAGCTTTCTTATTAATTAAAAAAAAAAAAAACTTGCCCTGGCTGGTTTTGCTTAGTGGATAGAGCATCAGCCTGTGGACTGAAAGGTCCGAGGTTCAATTGGATCAAGGGCGCATGCCCAGGCTGTGGGCTCGATCCCCAGTGGGGGGACATGCGGAAGGAAGCCAATCGATGATTCTCTCTTATCATTGATGTTTCTGTCTCTCTTTCCCTCTCCCTTCCTCTCTTAAATCAATAAAAATATATTTTAAAAATAAGTAAACAAACAAAAATTCATTCATAATCAAATTAAATTCAGAGTAATTAGAAGCACCATTGAATGGCCAAGCTGATAAATGTAGGCTAACTCAAGAACAGCAGAAAAGAAAACTCAAAAGAATATTGTATTTTCCCCTTTGGCGTATAAAATACTATCAGGAAGATTCCGCCTTCTTAGATTCCACACCAGAAAGGCTCCTGCTGATCAAACCCAAACTTCCACCAGCTCAGACACAGGCCAGCTTTTGGGGTGCAAGCTGGACGCTGCTCAACCCCATTTGTTCTCACCAGAGGCTGATGTCTGCAGTTTTAATTTATAGCCTTTGGGTTGGAATTCCAAAGGATGGGGAAAACTGTCATGATTTTTCCCCAGCGCCTAGAAAGGTTTGGTCATGAGGAAAACTTGTCTCCCAGCTCCAGGGCTGAGTAGATGAGATGACCCAGCTAGCTAAGCCTTCCCCCTCTCCCCCCACGGGTATTCTTTTTCTTATCTCTGGCATTTGTCTTTTGAAAAATAAAATATGTTTTCTTAGAGAGCTGGGAGGATGTAATTCTTCCCCACAGAGCTCAAGCCCTATGAGATTCCGATTGGAATAGACCAGAATAATTTCCTCACCATGGCAACAGGTTCGCTGGTCTCCAGGAGCAGGGTTTTATGATCCAGGGAAATGCTGAATCTCTCGACCTGGAATTTCATTTGACTTTTCCTGTGCATGTTACCCTCTCTGAAGAGTTCTTACAAATCACCATGAGGTGAAACATTGAGTTCTCCTAGTAAGAGTCCACATTAGCTTATGCTCTTAAAATTTCTTTAAATATGTTTTCATTGATTTTAGAGAGAGGGGGAGGGAGAGTGAGAAGAACATGGATTGGCTGCCTCCTGCACAACCTCTACTGGGGATCAAACCCACCACCCAGGGAGGTGTCCTGACCTGGAATCGAGCCAGCGACCTTTTTGGTGCCCAGAACCATGCCCAACCGAGCCACACCAGCCTGGGTGACTTATGCTCTTACCTTTAACTGAGAAGTTCCCAAAATTAATTAGACATTACAGTGTTGGAATTGCTTTTCTGGGACAGTCATTCTGCCCTTATTTCTCTTTTGCCACACTTCCTGATGAGGGTTTTCTAAGTCCCCTTCAGAAACCTCTTCCATTCCATTCCTCGGGTCGCTGGCCCTTTACACGCGCTGTGGAGCACAGCTCTTTCTCACTGTGCCTTGGAAAAGCAATCGTGTAGGTGCCACACGTGTCCCCCGACACTTGCCACATCACAGAAATACACAGGGTTTACTCAGGCCCAGCACATGACCTATGAGAGCAAGTCCTGGGGGCTCTGCTGACCAGCAGGCCTCTCTCCCCCTCACCAACTCTGCCCTCTGAGACCATGTTGTTGTTTGAGTTTGGAAACCCGCCCCCTGGCTGAACAGGTTTCATTCCTGACAGAAATTAAAGGAATAGGTGAAGAGAGCAGATGGCATAAGGCCTAAACTTCCTAAAGCAACTATTTAATCTCTCTTGTTCTAAGCTTTTAACTCTTGGGGCAGCGGGGGGGAATGGGGGGACGTTAGCTATCCTGCACAGAGACTATGGCCTTAAGTACATGACTCCTAAAGCAGAAGAAAGGGGTATTTTGTGTGTTTGTTTTTAGAGCAGTAAAAGCTCCCTTAAAAAAAACTATGCTCATTCTCAATAATTATTAAGTTTCTTATTTTCAATGGTCAAAATAAAAAGAAAATTGCCTGTTCTCTTTCAATGCAATGCATTTTCCACTTTAACCTGGTTATGCAGCTAAACTCTATAAGGGCAAAGAGAGGATGGATTGAAAGATTTCACATTGACTGCGTAGCCACCCAAAACATCTTATTTTAAGAGAAGCAAAATGAGGTGATCTGAAAGAAATCAGGTTATTTCAGAAGTTTATGCAGTTTATAGCAAGGCAAACCCAAACAAAACGGTGGCCGTGTGAACTTTCCCCTGGAAACCGGCCTGATGCTGGCAGCCTCGGGGGCAAGTCCAAACTACTGGAAACGCCTGCAAGTCTCTCCTCTGTGTCTCTTCCTTGGAAAACTGCCCAGTTTGGAGTAATTTCTAGTTTAATAAACTCTAGTGGTTCCAATGGTCATTTATTTTCCCTGTCTCTAGTATATTTTAGGCCCCTGAATTCACTATGGCAGGGCCTCTCTCTTTATGTTCTGGGTAGATAACTACTGGGGTGTATCTATTAGACTCGAAGCCAAGTTGTTAGCTGTACTGCATTAAATGTTGGCTCATTACTAAAACACTCTTCATGCTTACCTACAATTTGACACCGAAAGTTTTCCATCCAGAATGTGTTGTTCCAGAAGACATTTTAAAAGAATCTCTTCTCCAATCAACCTGCTGCTTATCATACTTCCTTTTCCATATTCCAAAGAAAGCATTTCTTGACTGTGTTACAGCCAGTTGGTATTCTTATCAAAACAGTAGGATTGATTGGTGATGGCAAAATACGGTGACCAGCTTGAAATATGGGGCTGCTTGGGCTTGATACCAGCTTGGACCTGGTTTGCTGTTTCTAACTCATTTGCCCTATTCTGTCAAAGGAATAGTGTTCTTCTTTTTAAATAGTGTCTTTCTTCCAAAAACTGCATTCCCAACAGATACACTTTTTACAGAGGAGTAGCCTCACCCACCACTAAAATGTCACAGTTCCTTCAGGGCGAGCTGGAACTAGTCAAAGGGCACAGCCACAGTAGGCAGGGGCATTCATTCAGACCAGAGCAGCAGAGAAGGGTGGCCCTGGACTCCAGGAACACAGGAGTGTCAACCTCTTGTGCCAACAGGACCACATTGTGCGACATTATGTCATCACTTCAGTTTCCTTCTACCTCCTCTTTCTCATTGGAAACTCTTGGGACCATGGCTCTCTTACTTTAGAAATAGATCATAAATTAAGTTAGGCTTGCTATCATTGTTATCATTGTTACTCTCTATGTCTACTGATAAGAGCAACTCCAGATCATACTCCATTGAGTCATCTCTAGGTAATGAGGTTGTGATGGCAATGACCTCGCCAGTGGTTGCCTATTCACGACAAGGACCTACTCTGTGCCACATTTTTGAAATAGAAAGAGAAACTCATAAACTTTCTGGGAAAGCACTTTTCACAAAGCAACTCGAAAAGTATATAAAACTATATCTAACTGCTAGGTAATAGGGTCAAAAGAGTAGAAGGGATGTAAGATTGCAAAGAACAGGTAAGATCATTACGGGTTGGGGTTTGTCGGGAAGGTCTTATGTGGGATGTGGATTTCTTAACGGTTAGTGTAGGCTTTGCATTGAAATGGAGGAGGGCAGCAGGCCATCCCATATGCCGGGAATATCCCGCCATTCCCGTATTCCACATGTTGGCATAGCAGAAACAAAGGCACAGACAGTGGTGAGGAGCCCACAGGAGGGGATCACGGGGCTGCGGGGTCATGAGGGGGACTCCAAGTAGAGGGACAGGTTTCCTGTCTCCTCCTGCTCATCTCTAAGATAGTTCCCAGTGGAAACTGAACACTTTTTTTCTCATTTTAAAATATTGGCTTCTGTAAGGAAATCATGCCATAGCACAAATAGACTCCTAGAATCCAGGATTGGAAGAGAATTTGGTAGGTCTTCTAATCTGAGAATAAATTTATCTTGTTCAGTGACCTACAGAAAGATGTTTTATATCTCCCTCAAAGCTATCCCAGTGTGTTCTTGATCCCCTGTACATTGTATTTGTGCTTGAATCTCTTATTTCATTAATGGTACAAAAATGGTCCTTTCCTAAGATGCCTAAAATACTCCATGCACTAGGTCAAAGATCAAACCCCACCTGAGCAAGTTAAACTGGCAGAGCCTCAGTTTATATGTAAAATAAAGATAATAATAATATTGGGAGAATTCATGTATATGGAGCACTTAGCATGATATTAAAGCAACTCATAGACAGAGGTGCCCTTAAGTTAATTTAATATTGTCATACAACAAAGGAGAGAGAGTTAAATTACATTTTTCAAAAGCCTGAAAAAGTGATAGGTGTAAAGTTTTTTTACATTAAATTAGATCATCAAAATTAGTGTCTTGAGCAGGTGTGAAATTCATACAGGTGAGATGAACTCCCTGCCATCTTCCAGCTCCACTTGTCAGTCATTCCAGTTGTAACTCTGACACACATGTGGACGTGAACAGCTTTTCCCAGAAGATGATCGCCCTTGCACTTGCTCCCATGATTCTTCCTGCAGCTCCTTTTGCTTCTCGTCTTCTTCACTTTTTCCCAATTCTGGCTTCCCTCTACCATTTCCACCCCCAGGGCGCCCACCGGTTGATCTCTTTGTCACTCCATCTCATGACTCTTGATCCAACTCATCTCAAATCTTGCCGCGTCCCCTGCTGGCCAGGCCTTCCCTCCCACCAGGTTTTCAGCAATTCTCCCTCATTGACCAAGGGCCGAACTCAGCGATTAGATGCACAGCCTACTTCACCTGCTTTTCTCGAACTAAGTTACTAGGTATGTTTTCTCTACCTTGATAAAGACCCAGGCCTTCCTCTTGAAAATTCAGTACTTTCCTAACATCTTCTGGTCCAGAAAAACAGACAAGCAAATCTTTTATGAAGCATTTCGTGTTGCAGTGAGAACAGCATGAAGGCATTTGAGTAGGTGCTGTTTTCCTTCCAACCGAGACCAACTGCACATTCCTTCGAGACGTCAAATGTCAACAGGCATTTCTTTAGACGCTGTTTTTCTCCATCTAGAAGTAGTCGTCAGAGTGTTAGATTTAAGGCTCTTTATGAGTCCTTAAAGATCTTTAGGTACAGGAGCGTTTACAGACTTCAAGAAAGTATACATCAGGGACAAAAAATCAAACCCAGCCCATCTTACCTGGATCAGAGCCTCATGTTGTTGTTTTGAAATGTTTAAGGCAAAAGGAAAAGGCTTAGGGAATGGAGAGGCTGACTGTTCATGTAGATCCTCTTTCGTCCAGCGAAAATAGACGTATATTTGGAGGTGTAAAAGTGAGAGGGGAAACACAGGCATGGCATATGTGGCACCTGGGTCACGGTGCCAAGACCTAAGTAGGCTGATTTTCCAGGCTCGGGTCCAGATAAGTTATTCAAGACTGGAGCCAGGGAACCTCGCAGAGTCATAGGATGGTCATCCAGCAGACAAACTTGGACTTCACATCTTTCCATGTAGAGGTTAAATGATCAGTCCAAGTTCTCATAGTCCCTCCGTCCTAGAAACGGGACCACCCATGCCCTAGGTCTCAGGACGGTTCTTGGCCTCGGGCTTCTTATTTCCAATGCGTTCTTCAATGTCGGTCTCTGGGCCAGTCCACCGGTAAGAGTCTTGTTAAAATAAGCAGCGAGATGCCTGCTAGATTTTGTGGCTAGACCTTGTCCCTCTCAAGCCAGGAAACTGCCACCTCCCACCCGTGGCCTCGGGGCTAAGTCTGGCATCCGAGCCAGTTTGGATCATGTTCTCAGTCAAGGGGAAGCCAGCTCCTGGCTTAGGCCCCTGTAACTCCTCTGTGCTCTCATTCATTGGTGTCCAGGGATCTGTTTTATTTACTTGTTTTCATTCTCGAGAAGGAAAGGCCCCTCCTCTCTTTAGGAGGGACCAAAGGAAAGTATGGGTCAGAAAGCGAATGTTCCAGCACAGTGGGCTTGGTAAAAACTGCCAACTTTGAACTCATTTCTTTTGAAATAATGATATGAGCACAAAAGTAACAAGCCTTCAAGATAGAGTATCCAGACACAAGTTCATTAAACTGGCTTTGGGGATTTCCCTTGATTACGTATAGTCGATAGATACTACAGAATACAGAAAATTATAAAGAAAATATAAAGTACCTATTACTCCAGCCACTCAAAAATTGGTACTAAGATTTTTTAAAATGTGTATCCTCTTTCATCGGTGCAGATGAAATATTTTAAATATATTTTTGTTGATTTCAGAGAGAAAGGGAGAGGGAGAGAAAGATAGAAACATCAATAATGAGAATCACTGATTGGCTGCCTCCTGCCCTTCCCACACTGGGGATTGAGCCCACTGTGCTGACCAGGAATTGAACCATGACCCTGGTTCATAGGTTGATGTTCAACCATTGAGCCATGCTGACTGTGCTATAAAATATTTTTAAATGGGCTCATGTTATTCAAATTGTATTGTGGTTTGCTTTTTCTCTTCATTTATCTTGAATATTTTGCTAGTAATAGCCTGGTTTTGATGACTAGTATGCATTTAAATTAAGCTGGAGTGTACACATTCCATAAATAATGCATATAACGTGTGCTTACCTCACATAGATGATGTATCTGCTCTCTGTCAGATACTGTGCTGGGCCAGTGCTTCCCCCACCCCCAGAACTTGGACTGACTGGAAAGCCCTAAGAGGGAGTGATGGCTGGAGCAGTCTGGTCTCGAGCTGCCCTAGGAAGGAGAGACTTAGCCAAATGGCCTCCTAAAAGATTCCAGGGTTTTTGCAGAATAAATGGATGAGACGTAGGATGGGAAGAATGAGGCAGAATGGATGACAAGGAAAGGGAACGGAAAAGGCAGTTTGAATCATTTCAGCAGTAACCTTGGGACTCTCAGGTTCTAGATTGCTTCTTCCCCATCAAAACTTTGACGTCCCTGGGGACAGCTTGAAAGTGGGTGTGACTCCCAGCCCAGATGATGGGACACTGTGGTTACCAGCACAGGGCAGGGTTCCCACACCCCCTACCTACTAGCAGTGGGATCCCGGGTAAGTCGGCCTCCTGGGCCTCACTTTCCTCACCTGTATAAAGGGAATCGTGTTGGTCCATAACTTATAAAGCCTGTTCTGACAACTGAGTGAGATAATCCATGTCAAGGAACCTCTAATGATGCTGACATATGGTAAATGCAGGAAATATTGATCATGGCTACAGTATCCACAGTGAGTAACCTTGAAATCATCAGGGGAGACAAATTAGATCGTCTTGGAGCTCAGTATGTGAGAATTAAGCCACACAGAAATGCATTCAGAAATGTGCGAATTCTTGAAAGTGGGAGTTCTCCATTAGTCTCGCATAAGTAAATTGTTGCTGGAATGCTAAGTGAAGTCATGCTTGAGAATTCTGTCTCCTTTATAAATGATGTCTAAAGGACTTGAGTAGTCTTATGGCATTGATTCCAAGCAGCACGCTGTCCACATTTGAGCATCTCTGAATCAAGATGCCTTATAAGCAATAGTGTGTCATATTTAACAGACTGTTGTTGTTTTCTTAGTAGTACCTAAAATAATACAAAATAATTGATGACATCTGATAGTCAGTAAAAAACGTCCATTTTTTTTTTGTTGTTCATTTTGGGGCTGGGGAGGCTTTGGCCTGCTTTTTGGTTTTTTTTGTAGTTATTTTATTTCTAGTAATTGGAAACACCAGTATTCTCAAGAGCATCATTCATCAATGTTTAACTACAAATTTGTTTCCCAACCTCAGATAGTTTTCTATAATCTAAGCCATTTGTGGGGGGAAACCGAAAAATCAGTATTTCTGTCAGTGTTTTATATATTAATGTCATAAAACAAAAAAACTCTATCATATATTAAAATTTCTATGTGTGTGGGGGGCGAGCACTTTACTTATAAGCCAAACTTATTCTTTTGTAATGCTCAACAGATTGATCATCAAATGCTACTATCATATCAGTAATTAATGTAACAATGTAAGCACACATTTATATATACATGTAACAAATATAATAAGAGAGTGTTCCATTTATTTAACTATTTTCACTCATTAAATCTCTTAAAAAGATTCAATTCAAGCTTGTTGATATATTAAAAAGTTACAAAGTTCATTAATGAATATAAATTCAATGCTATTTCTTGTCTATGGTTTTAAAGGTGCATTTTAATTTAATATTATGGTCCTCTAAAATTGATACGTGGCTATCCATCATTAGAAAATGCCCATCTAATTATGAAGATTTTAAAACTACCTCATCCTCCAAAAGAAAAGGCACCGTTTGCCACTAGATGCTGTTGTAAAATCTTTTAGACGCTTGAAAAGCATATTACCTAAAGTTGTGTATTTTTTACACTTAAAAATTTGCAAATAATTTTTATTTTTTAATGGTTTATTTTCTAATTTTTTATTGTGGTAAAATACAAATAACAAAATTTACTGTCTTCATCATTTTAAGCGTATATTCAGTAGTACTATGTAGGCATCATATGTCTATACAGTATACATTTTTAAACTTAACATTATGTAACAAATATTTTCACATCATTAACTATTGTTCAATATCCTTGTATGATTGCACTAGAGGCCTGGTGCACAAATTTGTGCACAGGTGGGGTCTGGCCAGCCCACCATGATGGGACCAATCTGACTGGGCAGGCTTGGGGGAGCAGCCCCAGGCTGTGGGTCGGTCCCACCCGCTGGTGGAACTCCTGGTCAAGGGGACAATTTGCATATCACCCTTTTATTATACAGGATGATATTTTCTTTTTTGAACAACTATTCCTTAATTGTTGGGCATTTAGGTTGTTCCAAATTCTTTTAATGTTATGGAATATCAAGCGTAACACTGATACACTTGAGGTACTACTGAGAAAGATGAGCATCATGGTGGCCTGCCAAGTGAATTAGACAGCAAGATCCAAACCAGAGAGAGCCCTAGGTGAAAAAAACATAAAGGAATGATGGATATGAAAACTATGGTGTTAAAGCCTTGGTAGGACTTGGTAAATGATGGGCACTCATGAGGCCTGAGTCAAGAAACACCTCAAAGTTTAATGTGTGTGGTGGGGAAAATTAATGCCACAAACAGAAATCATCGATTTGGGAGAGAGGCTTGTTGGAGGGTAACATTTAGCATGACGTTTACCATGACCGTGATGGTAGGTCAGCTGAACTGAAGCTTTGATAGGCTCTAAGGGTTAAAGATTTAAGTACAAGTCATAAATGAATAAAGAATATAATGGTGAACCCATGGCAATAATTGATACACTTGAGGTGACTCCACACAGGTGGAGGAAAAGCATTGATGTTTTCAGGAGGGACCCACGTTTTTATGAAAAGGACCAAGAATCAGTAAGAGAAAAGTAGAGAGAGAGAGAGAGAGAGAGAGAGAGAGAGAGAGAGAGAGAGAGAGAGAATGAGAACTCAGGTAATTGGGTTGTTGAGAGCCCAGAGGAAGAGATCATTAAGAATAAATTCCACAATGCTAAGAACCACAGGCATCTATGCTGAAGACAAGCTATGGAGAGGTTAACTGTAATCTTAACAAAAATAGTTTTTCCCCACTGGTGATAGGACCCTAAGCCAACATTTGAGACATCTGGGGGCAAGTAGGTGGTAACTATGATTTTGAAAATTTTGTGGTGAAAAGAAGAAAAAGGGAATGTGCATCTGAGGCCATCTGAGGAGGTGGGCAGGTGGGCAGTGGGTATGGATGTGCCCTCGTACTGTGCTGCTGCTTCAGTACCTCTCTTCTCCTTCCCAGCTTGTCTGCTTCCACAAAGCCAGCCCTCCACCAGAAAGCTGCCTAAGAAATAGAAAAAAAATGCATGCATATAGGCAGCTCTCCTTGTTTGCCTAAATAGTATTATTTGAAAAAAAGAAAGAAATCCTCTACCTTTTTACAACCTTCAAAGGAATTATTTATTCAAGGGGGGGTAAAAATCTTTTTTTCAGGCAACCACTGAGGAAATGGAACCCAACAGCCAAGAAGATGAGAAAGATGGTGAAAACCTAAAAGAAGGGAATACAGAACTTGCCTCATCAGGTTTGTTTCCTAACAGACTAGTTTTAAGGTAAATCATGATGACTCCTAAGATATAACAGTCAAGAAATAGAGTCAAGAATTCTTCCTAAATGAGCCACAGAAAGGTAGACTCTAAAACTGGTGTGGGGTTGTGCTGCCACCTAGAGGCTTCCTGGGGAAATTCTGACTATGATTTATCTGGCACTAAAAACCTTGCTTTGCTTTGTTTTCTTTAAAGTGTATCTCCATCCTCATAAATAAGATTATATTGCCCCAAATAAATAATGGTAAAAACTGAGGGTCCTATTTTAACACACAGTAACAGCAATAGATAAGACAGATTAAAAATATATATCAGCCCTGGCCGGTTTGGCTCAGTGGATAGAGCGTCGGCCTGCAGACTGAAGGGTCCCAGGTTTTATTCCGGTCAAGGGCATGTACCTTGGTTGTGGGCACATCCCCAGTCGGGGAGGGGCGGGGGGCGTGCAGGAGGCAGCTGATCGATGTTTCTCTCTCATTGATGTTTCTAACTCTCTATCCCTGTCCCTTCCTCTCTGTAAAAAATCAATAAAATATATTTTTTTAAAAAATATATATATATCATAAAAACAGACACTGAAATAATAAAGCTGGTGAATAGTTTAAATTAATAGTTAGAAAGAATAAAGTAATGCCACAGATAGGAATATTTCTTGAACGAATGCTTTTCAATATTTTCAGCACATTTCTTATTTTGATAAACATAAATGACTTTCACCCTCTTCCAATTCCAAATTAGTTTTAAATGGCATGTTAGAATAAATGAACTGTCATTACTAAAAATTCCAAACTAGATTATACCCCCTCATTCTGATAGGCCCCTCAGTGGGTGACTTTTCCACCCACTCTAGAGTGTGCCTACTCCTTCTCTATATATCAAAGAGCACTTTGTTTTCATTGCATTGTGTATACTATGCAATCCTCGACACATCCCAGTTATGAACCTGTGGTGATAAGAAGGAGCATTGGGATACAGAAGGAAGAGTCAGGCTGCCACACAGTCCTGTGGATGGAAACTATCTGGAGATGTTCGCCCACCCAGCCCGCCTATCAGAGTATTTCGTGCCAGCGTTTTGTCTCGTGCAGTGTTATTCCTATGTACACTCTGGCTCTTATCAAGGACTTACGTTTTTCACGGTGGGATTCGTCGATGTGTTTTATGTTTGGTTTTTATACGATATCATGCAAGAGCCTAGCGAATACTGGTATCTTTGGCTCCTTTATACACCCTGTCACATGGTAATTCAACTTGTTTAAGTTTCTGACTGTAACTCCATTTCAGAGCCACAGCATTTTACAACCACTGTGACTCGGTGCAGCCCGGCCGCGGCCTCGGTGGACTTTTCCTCCAGCCCCAAGCTGAGGAGCGATGTGCCAGAGGAGAGAGACCAGAAGAAACCGGAAAATGAAATGAGTGGGAAGGTGGAGTTGGTGCTGTCACAAAAGGTGAACTGCGCCGTGGGTTAAAGCAGTTACATTTACGTGAGCATGGCTTCACAGGGCCGTGGGCTGCCACCGGGACGCTTGTTCATCGTGAGGACTTAGTTTCTCTTCTCATCTTTTTTCCGTCTCTAACCTGTATTTTTCTAAATGCAAATATACTAGATGTTCATTGTAAATAATTTAAGTACATGCAGGACGATGGATGCATTAGCCCACTTGGGTTGTTGTGAGAGAGTACCACAGGAGGGATGGCTTAGAAACGACAGACATTTATTTCTTACAGTTCTGGAGACTGGGATGTCCAAGATCAAGGCAGATTTGGTGTCCGGTGGGAACACACTTCCTAGTTCACAGATGGACTTCTCGTGTGTCCTCACTTGACAGAAGGGAGCAAGGGAGCTCCCTAGAGTCTCATTTATAAGGGCACAATCCCACTCATGAGAGGTCTGCCCTCATGACCTAAACACCTACCAAAGACCTTTCGTATGTTACCTTGGGGGTTAGGATTTCAACATATGAAGTTTGGGGGGCACAGACATTCAGTCTATAGTATATATTTTTTAAATTTATATTTATAGTGATGTACACATAAATATGTAATAAGTCTATCAAGTAATATATGTACATTTATTTTAAATTAAATATAAATAAACATAGACATAGAGTAAGAGTGAGAAAAAGTCACAGAAACCTACCTCTCTACTAGTAATAATTGGTATATATATATATATATATATATATATATATATATTCTTTCTACATCTATTAAATTTTATTTAAACAATCAATTTTAATTATGAATAATTAGATGTGTATTTTAGTGTGATATTCACATAAGTTATAAAGCTTTGAAGTCAAGTTTTGGTTTGTTGTGTATGAGCTTGGTTATTCTCAGCTCAGTAAAGATTCTCCTTCCCATATTTAGCTATTTTATAGCAGGAAGATGGATGCATTAGCCCACTTGGGTTGTTGTGAGAGAGTACCACAGGAGGGATGGCTTAGAAACGACAGACATTTATTTCTTACAGTTCTGGAGACTGGGATGTCCAAGATCAAGGCAGATTTGGTGTCCGGTGGGAACACACTTCCTAGTTCACAGATGGACTTCTCGTGTGTCCTCACTTGACAGAAGGGAGCAAGGGAGCTCCCTAGAGTCTGATGCCTCTGGATTTGAACAAGGAAACTGGAAACTTATTATTCTGATATAATGGGTTTTAACATCTATTTTTTATTAACTTTCTTCCTTGTTTGGAGTCTCATTCTCTTCAGAGTAATTTGTTTTGTTTTCAGGCAGAGTCTAAAAGTTTTCATCTTTTATACCAATTGTTCTCAACCTTGGCTACCTTTTAGAACTTAAAAATACACCAAGCTTCTCCAGCTCAGATAAATCAGAATTTCTGGGGGTAGGGCCCAGGCACCTGTATTTTTAAAAGCTCCCCATGATTCAGATGGGCCACCAAGGTAGGGAACCACTGACTTGCCTATGGGCACACTGCTTGTGGTGATATTTCAACTTTAAAATTTAACCCTAAATTTTGATTTGACTTTAAAGTGAAAATTTTACCACTTAATCATCTGGTTCTTCCATCATTTAGTCAACCAATATTGACTGTGTACCTACTATGTGCCAGGCACTGTCTACTATGTATTAGACAGTGGCTATTCAACGGTGACCAAGACGGGGCCCTGGCGTTAGGGAGCTGAGAGTGCCATGTCCTTGGTAGAGTCTCGGAAATGCCCATGGCCTTGATGCCTTTTGGAAACTTCAGGCTCTAGCTCTTCCCCTTTTTATACATAGAGAATTAAAGAATGGTCTGGAGGTCTTGAAAGAGGAACTAAACTGTGGGAAAAACATTGGGGTCAGGCAGGATTTCCTGTCTTTGCAGGTTTTGCCTTACCTATGTTACACTTTATTATTTAGTATTCTTCCAAGTTGACTTTTGTTCCACTTAAATCTAAACTGAAAGGAGAACTCTACTTCATAGCTAGAATTTTTTTTAATCAAACAGAATGAATACCATAACTAAAGAGTGTTCTTCTGCATACCTCGTCTGTGAACCTCACTTGTGAGCCATCTTTGGACCACAGGTGTCACATCTACCCTGTGGAAAAATTGTTTTCAGGGTCTTAACTGTGTGTGTGTGTGTGTGTGTGTGTGTGTGTGTGTGTGTGTGTGTAGTTTGTTGTGTTTCATTATTGTTGTTGTTCTTTGGGTGTTTTTGTTTTTTTATCAATTGGTACCAAGTACATACAGCCCCTGAATTCTGTTCTATGGACTGCAGGTTAAGAATTTCTGCTAGTTGATTAACAAACGGTATAATGGTCTTTGAACACACTGCTTTTCTTCCACCATGTGAATTTCTTTCCTTTCTCCTTTCCCTCCTGTACAGTTAGCTCTTAGAAAAAGGGAGAGAGGTGATCACTGTGGCTGCAACAATCTTTACTTCACTTGAGAGTGTTGCCAAGTGCCCATGCACACATACTGACCTTTTTATATGGTGGTCACTTTGAGTGTTTCTGCTGACTATGAACTGTTTCATTTACAACTGGGCATTAGCTGAAACATGTTTTTATCTGACTTAAATATAGGGGAGATGGTATGAGGTCAGGATGTGAGGGTTGTCAACTTATTGCATGTTTAATTAATACTGAAGTTTATTTAGCTATCTGGTTGATTTATCTAATGTAGAATGAAGTGATTAAATGTATTTTCTTCAGGATTCCATTAGAGTTGGATATATTATTTATAAGAAAAAATAGGTGCCCAGCCAACGTGGCTCAGTGGTTGAGCATCAACCTATGAATCAGGAGATCCCCGTTCAATTCCCTGTCAGGGCACATGCCCAGGTTGCAGGCTTGATCCCCAGTAGGGAGCGTGCAGGAGGCAGTCGTTCAAATGATTCTCTCTCGTCATTGATATTTCTATCTCTCTATCCCTCTCCCTTCCTCTCTCTGAAATCAATAAAAATATATTTAAAAAGAAAAAATAGAATCCTATCAAGAAGAAATTGTAGATATTAAATCGTCCTGAGGACCAAATCATAGATCAGCTTATGATGAAACACTGGTCTCTCTATAACCTCGCTTGCCTTATTGGCCATCAAATGAATCTGTTGGGAACCCAGCCTCCAGCCAGAGTGAATCAGAGCAAGTCCTGTACGCAGCTGGAAGGACATGAACTGATCCAGCTCTACTCCTCATTCAGATCTTTGCTCAGAGTCTACTGATTATTATTTTAGACATTAGTTTGGTAATCTGGTCTCTCAGTAATCAGTTGATAAGAAACAACAAATCAGAAAGAAAGTGCTTCTACCCAAGGCCATTCAGATTGGGGAGAAACAAGATAAAATTTAAATAGCAAAAATAAGAAAATTCTACTTTTACAAAACAAATGTAAGAATTTGTAAATTGGGGACTGTTTACCATAGGACAAGTAATCTAACATGCCTCAAAACCCCCTAAGGGCATCATTGCTATGGAGCTGTTTGAAGATGGCTATTTATAATAATGCTTCTATGTCAGCAGGCAAAGTATATTATCTTTAATGTGCTTTGCATGAATTTGATGGGGGGTTGTGTAGTGTCTGAGAATAATGTCCATTAGCAGGTAATATTACCTTAGTATTTAGCACTTATGTAGTAAGGGGGTATTTTTTAGTCTTATATGGAACATCTCACATCCTTACATTATGTAGCAACAGAGAAAGACTGTGTGATTTGTCAATAAGAAAATGAGACAGAATGATGTATTTCCCAAAGATGGAATACTATCTTCTGGATTTGTGAAAAAAGTGATCATGAAATTTTTATATGCTCTCATTTGATACCTCTGGAAAATTGACCTCTACATTAAAGTAGAGAAGCACGAATGGGGATAGAAAAATGGGGCCAATTTTCCATTTAAAAGTTAGATGTTTGGGCTTACTGACTTATGTGATTGCTGTGGATTCTTTCATTTGATTTTGTCTGTGTCTTTGCTAATAGACAATCCTTACCATGTTTGTGTCCATTGCTCCTGAACCAGGTGGTAAAGCCAAAGTCTCCAGAACCAGAAGCAACCCTGACGTTTCCATTTCTGGACAAAATGCCTGAAACCAACCAGTTACATTTGCCAAATCTCAATTCTCAAGGTAAAGAGAAGGAAATGCTTTATGTCAGTCCTACATGTTTCCTGGGCCCATCTGCAGTGAAATATTACTTCATGTGAATGAGGATTACTTCCTTTATGTTGATGTCCCTTTGGCCATAGTGTTTGCAGAGCCCGGTGGCTAGATTACTGATTTCAGAATAGAATTCTGGGGCTGCATTTTCTGTGGCCCAGCCAAGGACCCCAGCTGCCAAGACCATTTTGCCAGCCGCACACCATAGGCATGATAAGGCCTACACAAGTGTTTGATTCCTTAAAATAATTTTATTGTCTCCAAAATGGGGAAAAAAATAATAACTTTAACAAAAGTTTATATTCTTAATATTATATCAACTCCATTAATTGTTAATTATGTGGTCTTTATAAAATATCCACTTGACAATAATTTTAGAAGAAAGTCAGACTTTCTTACTTCATAACAATTGCTGGGTGTGCACCGAGAAATCATTCCACATTGTAGGTTAAATGTATTGCTCATAAGCAAAAACTTTAATCTTTCCCAAAACTGTTATAGCGAGAATAGATGTATATATACAGTAGGTCCTCGGGTTACATTGGAGATCTGTTCCTACAGCTGACGTAACGCAATTTTCGCCGTAAGTCAGAACCCACCTACATAAGCACCTACGTCACTCACATGGAGCACATACACAGTAGTAATGAAGTGAAACAGTAAAAAAAAAAAAAAATTAAAGAAAGATAAAAATTACTGACCTTTACTTGTGGGTAATAAATAATAAAAAACATAAAACACATATGACATACGTCGAAATGACAGAACTTTTTTTTATATATATATATAAATACCGTAAATGGGAAATGGCAACATAACCACGAAATGACATACTTCAAGTCCAACATAACCCATGGGCTGCCTGTATATATATTAAATACATGTATATGCTGAGGGTATATTTTACTATGTTTCATATGTTTGATACAATGTGCGGAGGGGTGGCCTCTAAAAAGATGGGAGTTTAGGGCCTATGGGAGTTGTAAAAGGCACTGACCACTGCAAACCCCCAAGTACCTTTTAGGCCATGTGTAGGTTATGAGCTTATCCTGTACTATTTAAGAGCCCAACTTGAACCCTTTATCCAGGTGAGACATCGAGATGCCCACAGTCACCCCAAAAGGAGCCTTAGTGATGAGAGCAGTGGGGGGATGTCCTAAGAAGTCCATGATTCATAGGGACTATTCTTCAGAACAGACCACTGGGTTTTACTGGTGTGAGTTCTCTCTAGATATGAAAACAGCTAAGCTCCAGAAGCAAGAACTGTAAGGTATCTTGCTTTTCTTCTTTACTGTACTTTCCCCAGTTTATTTTATAGATCGAGCCATCCTGGCGAAGAGAGGATAGTATAAGCATAAAATGGCTGGGGATTTATTTTTACTTTTTTTTACAAGGGTGGTCAGCTGTTTGGGGTAGAGTCTGAGTTGGCTTCCATTAACCTTTGTTGAGGGCTGAGAGATAAGTTGGGCTCTCTCTACATAACAGGGAAGTTCTTGGGAAGGAATTTATCGGAACATGCACTGATGAGCACTAGTTTCTTAATGTGGAAACAAGTTCAATACTGTCTTCAAAACATGTATTTTAATTTTTAAAAAATTAAAGGGAATTGACAAAAATAGTCTTATAACTAGGCCAGCAATTGGCCATATTTAGACACATTTAAATTCTACCCTATTCCTAGCTCTTTGTCATTGTGCAGATAAGGAATGCAGAGAGGAAATTGTTATTTTTAAGTCATAGTAGTTAGTTTTGTTGTCTGGTTCATGGAAGCTGTAATAACAGCTGCAGGCTCTGGAGACAGAACACGCGGGTTCCAATCCTTACTCATGCAGATCTTACCTGTGAGCTCTTCCCCACCAAGTTCTCCGGAATCTCTAATCCTCACCTGTACACTAGAAATAATAACAGTACCAACCTCATAGGGGTATTGGAAGAATTAATTGAGATAAACCAAAAAAAGTGTTTAGCTCAACACAAGCACTCACAATAGATTCTGGTAATTACGGCCATAATAGAATCAGGCAGTAAAATATTATAAATGCTTCCCTTAAAATAAAGGTGTTTCTGTTGCAGAGATAGGGCTTTAAGTAGTAGTTTTCAAACATGATTATATGCCAGGGACCTGGGCAGGATGGGTTAAAGCACAGATAGCTGACGCCCCAGGCCCAGTCCCGCAAGGCCTAGGCTGAGGCCACAGTATTTGCAGAGTTCCCAGAGGGATATGGTGCTGCAGATCCAGGGACCACACTCGGAAGACCACAAACTTGAAATATGTGTTTAAATTATGCTCCAAAGACATCGCTGATAGATACAGAAATAACAGTAATATTTGTTTAGAATGTATAAATTCATATCTTTCATGAAGCAAAAGGCCTCTACTAAATGTAATCTTAAAAGCTGTGATTTGTCTTAAAAGCTGGGACAGGGAAAGTATAGGTCGTTGCCCAGATATAAAAAGGCAGTGCACGTGTAACTGACTAGTCTGAGGTCGCACCTCAAGTCCAAAGGAGCTATAGGTTTAAGAGGGGGAATCCTGGAGCCATACCTAGCACTCGCTCCCCCAGTCTATCTCCCTCATTTCCATAAAGCTGTCTATTCGTAGGCTGATCTTACAGGCCACTGGGCCCTAACATTGTTCCACAGACTTCCCTTAAACATGCACACATGCCCAAATAGTCTTTAATTACTCTGAAAACCTTCATAAAATACATTTAAAGGTGACAAATTTCCTTTTCTCAACTCCCCCAACAGTAGCAAGATACCTCAAATTGGTGCTTCAGGAAAATATGTGCACGTTAAAATGCATACTGGCTAGCTGTATTTCTTTTGTGCAAAAAAATCCATTATTTGCATTGAGAATGATGACAGATGGGCACAGTGCTAGCTTCAGGATGCAAATGAGCTTGTGCCTGCGTGAGGCTGTCACATGACATGTAGACATTTACATGCTCTTATTACACACACTAGAGGCCCGGTGCACAAAATTCGTGCACGGGTAGGGTCCCTAGGCCTGGCCAGTGATCAGGGCCGATCTGCGGGGCAACTGGAAGAGCGATCAGGGGCCCCCCGCCTTGGCTGGCCTGGGGCCTGTGGGCTGGGGGCAGCTCCTGCATTGAGCGTCTGCCCCCTGGTGGTCAGTACACATCATAGTGACCAGTCGTTCCACTGGTCATTCCGCCATTTGGTCAATTTGCATATTAGGTTTTTATTATATAGGATATATAATTTCTGCCACAGATTTCCATGCGTAACTTTTATGAAGTGTAATGAAGTGTATACAGTAATAACAACTCATCTCTGCTGTCTTTTATATTTTTCTAGTGTTCTCCAAAAGCAATGCACACTGTGCATTTTGCTCTTTCATAGCACATCATCTTATTATCTTGAGATTCAACATTTTAACAATATCACTTTTAAGTATGAGCCTGTTAAATGTCACCTGACATCAAAGAAGATAGGCAATAGCATGAACTGTCTCATTTCCGTTGACTTTTGTCCATGTCTTCAGGGTGTGTGTGAGTTTTACTGAGATATTTTATACTTCATATGCTTTCCCTCTCAGTTCTTGGATAGCCACACCTGGGCCTGGGATTTGGGAGAAGTTTCTACACAACTCTCACCCCTGTTCTCATGATTTTCTGTTTGTTCCATTCTACCATCTGATCTAGAGTCGCCTGGCACTGCCAGCCTTCCGCTTAGAGTTCAGAACTCTTGGCGACGTTCCCAGTTTTTCTCCCAGTCAGGTAAAATGCATACTGACTAGCTGTATTTCTTTTGTGCAAAAAAATCCATGTTGCGGGCAACCAATAATGTCTGGTATTTTTCTTCATTTCTGACCTCAGGGGGAAAAAAATGCTTGTTTCTGGCACACAGTTAGCAAAGAGCTAGTTCTTTGATGTCAGTACCAATTATACTAAAATTGGGGGGAAATTCACAGAATTTTACTTTGATTTTGAAAATCTAAAGAAATAATAATATTTACCTCTTTATTATCTTTTTCTTTAAAAAAACAACAACAAAGATTAGAAGCGTTTACCAGGAGCATGGTTCTCTTGTTAACTGTGTCACTCTCTTTATTTCCTGGTGACATCTGGCCTCTCTCTGTATGAAGCTTCTCCATGTCAGACAAGGAGGGAACTGTCAATCAAGCCAGAATGCAAGGTGTATTAAAAACCAGCACTAGTAGGAATAGATTTTGCTTCCTAGTGCTTAGTACTGGGTGCTAATTGATATCATCAGTCTTCTTACACT
Organism: Myotis daubentonii; assembly: GCF_963259705.1. Classification (NCBI taxonomy): domain Eukaryota; kingdom Metazoa; phylum Chordata; class Mammalia; order Chiroptera; family Vespertilionidae; genus Myotis; species Myotis daubentonii. Next base: position 207,774,176 of record NC_081840.1, on the reverse strand, counting down.
GGTCCTGACTACTTTTGGTGATGGGTACCAACTGCTTCAGTGGTCTGCTTTGTTCTGATCTTCTCATCCTCTTGGCTTACAAAAAAATTGGTTTGAAGCTGACATAGGAGCCACACTCCACTGAGAGGATCAATGAGAAATACAGTACAAAGCTACTCACACTGTGTTCTTCTTTTTCTTTCTTTCTGTCCAGGGGATTCTCCCAGCAGTGAAAAGTCACCTGCAACTACACCTGTAAGTAACTCATGTTAAGGAATGAGCTCATGCATTTAGTGTGATTTTAATTACAGAGTATTTGATTCGCTTACAGAAGATCCCATAAAAAAAGGGGGCTTTCAAATGATTGTAAAAGAATAGGTGAAAGCCATGCATATGCTGCCAGGTGAATTAGGAAGATGTGGGTTATCATTATGCAGAGCTGTGATCTGGAAACAAAAGAGTAAGTGAGTCAGGGAAGTAAAATCTAAAAGAAGCAATTAAAATGCATGTGACAGTAGGAATTAGTATTAAAATATGCACTTTCTGTAAGCATTCAAAATCTTTTTTTTTTTATGAGAACAATCATGCAACATAGTTAAGTTGGCAGTAGGTAGGACCCAGCCTAGACGCTTTCTGCAAGACCCAGCCTAGACGCTTTCTGCAAGACCCAAGCTGTCTTTGCTGCGCCCTTTGTCGCAGTCAGTACCTTGAGTAATAGTAACCACACATTTAGTTTTCAATTTTTTATTTCAGTGACATAAAATAAGCATTTGCTAGTTAAAGTGTCCAGACATGTGCCACTGTCAAAGGCCATGCTGCTCGATTTTATCTGAACACTTTCTGCGGACTTGGCTCTTCTCTAAACTGGGTGTTTCCAGGGCTGAGCCTGTCACCCTTGCTCACCCTTGAAATTCCCGCCCGATTTGTAGAGTTCTGTTCCTCTGTGGCTCAGTCAACCAGCACAGAGCCCTTTGGGTGCAGCAGCAGAATCACCATTGTGCCTTTGAACGTTATCTTCCTTGACTGCACCCCAGACTCTTCCCTTTCTCCCTAACTCTCCCACCCTCACCTCACTTTTTCTTTCAAGATTCCTGAGCCGTTTTAAGTGTCTCCCCAAATTACCCCGTCAGGGGGAAGGGAGGAAGTACAGTTATTGGGGAACCTGGTTTGCCTCAGCACCTGCTCTGGGTGTTGGGGGACCCAACTTTCAACACTGTAGCCCCCCTTTTGCTGATTCCCCAGGGACCAGCTAGGATTTCTCCCCCACACCCCGCCCTCCCTGACCCTCTCAATCTTATACCCTGTGGCCTGGGTGTCCGCTTTGACTCGTGCATTTTTCTCCCATTATTTCTGTTCACTGACTTGGTTCCCAAACTCAGAAAAAACTTTCTTAAAAGACAAAAAAAAAAGAGTCTGACTGTTTGCTATGTGGGTTCCACAGCAGGGGCTCCATTGCCTGATCTCAGGGGACACTGGTGGGCAGCGGTGAGTGGTTAGAGAAGGCCAGTGTGGGCAGCAGCAGCGTAAGAAGTGACGCAGTTCTACAGCGCGGCAAGCATCACTTCTCACAAAACGCAGCTCTGCTGAGATAAGCGGCCCCATTTGCCCGGACCCGGGATCAATATGCAGAAAGAGTATCTTACGCTCCCAAGCATGAATACATTTAAGAAATCGCTTCTAAAAGAAATGAAGCAAAAGCCTGCCCGTGCCAGGGGCTAATTACTTCGTGTTTTCATTAGCTCCCAAAAGTTCGCAGAATCCTATCGGCCTCTTGGAAGGGAACCAAAGAGGGACTAAGATTAAATAGCGGTGCTGCCAGCAAAGAGGACCTTTAGATAAACGAAGGCTCTGCTTGTGTGTGTCCACCGGGTGCCGCCCATAGGCTACTCGTGTCCCTCGCCCTGGCCAGGCCTTGAGGACGTGGCTCAATTCTGATCATGTTTTTATTTTCTAAGCAGTTCAAGTTCTGGGCATGGGACCCGGAAGAGGAGCGCAGGCGACAGGAAAAATGGCAGCAGGAGCAGGAACGGCTGCTCCAGGTAAGACAACTGCATTCGCTGCCTTTTTTTTTTTTTTTTTTTTTGATGCTCTCTTAATTTCTGTCGTATTAAATTGACTTTTAGCACAGGAAAAACATGGAATTGAATTCTTCTCAGAAATCAGTGAGTCTGTTAGTTCATTTTGCAGATATAATGCCCTGTGTCTAATTCCTCATACCAGAGGTTATATGGATGAACACAAGGAAAAAGCATTTCACTTCAAAAAAATTTTTTTAACTTCCAAGTATTGATTAACGGCCAACTCAGGCAGTCCTCACCTCCTTTGTTGTCAATAAAATTCCAGTTCCAGCAGCAGTGGAAATGAATTGTCAAAAGCTTTTTTGTTGTTGTTAATCCTCACCCGAGGATATTTTTCTGTTGATTTTTAGAGAGAGTGGAAGGGAGTGGGGAGACAAAGAGGGAGAAACATCCATGTGAGAGAGACACATGGATTGATTGCCTCCCGCATGTGCCCCAACCAGGGCCTGCAATCGAGGTGCATGCCTTGATCAGAATGGAGCCGGGGCCCTTCAGTCCACTGAGCCAAACCTGCTAGGCCTATTAAAAGCACTTCGAAAGCATCCATGTGAAATCAAATTTAGCCTGGCTCTTGTTTCTTAAGTAGAAATATTTGCTCCATCTTTGAGGAAAAACTTTCATTTCTAGAAAAATTCTGGGAGTAAATGGCTCATGGGCCTACCTGTTTTATGCCATGTTTGTTGGGTAACTGGGCTTCAGAAAGGAACCGAGTAGCCTTAGGAAGTAGCCTCTGCTGAGTCCTTGAGATGTGCCAGGAACTGTGGTTGGTGTTTGACGTCTTTTATCTAACTTAATTCTCATAAAACTCTTCAGAGTATATCTCATTAGCCACCATTTGCAATTGAAGAAACAAACACTCAAAGAAGTTAAATTAATAGCACAAGGTCACCCAACTAACAAGGGTTGAACTTGGTTTCAAATCCAAGTTGGATGACTTTAAAACTCATGTTCTTTCCATGATACCCCCAGTAGCACTGATTTTACCCCCCAAAAAATCATAAATAAAAAGAATTTTAAATCTCATTCATTTTCATGGCTTTCTGCTGCTGTGTAGAAAGCAATGCTCCATGCAAGTTTATTTTTCTTTTTTAAAAAATACTTTTGTTCTAATCCCTTTGGCTTACTTCCCCAGGGGCAGGAGCAGGATCCGTTTAGATAGCCCGCTATTTGTAGTGTGGCGTAAGGTCTGCCAGTTAAATCTTACACTTTTCAAAACTGCATGGAGGTAAATCTTCACTATCAAAATGTTAGTAAGAACCGGATTCAGCAAAGTCACACTGGGACTTCTGGGGCCTTTGGAAGAGAGAGGCCAGACCAGCCCCAGAGTCAGGGAATCCACAGAGCACAGACGGCAGGCAAGTGCGCGGGCCACGCGCACCCTGTCTGTTACCCTCTGGAAGGGGACCACGGTTACAGATGCAGGCATATGTCTCCTTCCTGCCCCATCGAATTGTTACCCAGTGTGGTGGCATGGTGGGCTGTGGGCTTTGGGGAAAGGTGTTTGTGGGGAAATGGGGCGGGGGGGAGACGTACGTATTTCATGCCCCAAATTACAGGAGTCAGTGCATCCTCTTGGGGAGGGGAGCACGTGATGTGAGCTTCTAGAACCAATGAACCTAAAATGCTTCACTTGTTTTTCAGCTTTGGTGAAGTTTTGAGGTCTGTTTTCTCTATGTGAAAAGCCCCTGAAGTTCCTCTCTAAAACTTTACAATGTTAGGTTTACAGTGGTAGGTGTTTGTAACAAAACCTTTATCTGGAAAGGAAAGCCCGCCAGGGGTTGACCAACCATGGCTTTGCCAGAGCATTCACACGAACACCGGGCTCTTGCAATCCCAATACAGCCCTTCCGCTCCTACGATAACGGCACAACAGGTAAGATCTGGAGGAAATCCCAGCGCCTCCCCAGGAGGATAGGAGCCCAGATTTGTTTGAGCCTCAGAGAGAAGGTTTGGCAATAATCAGCCTAAAGTATTTGACTGTTATGTCATACTGATTGCTTTGTCTCCGTCAAGTCAGGGATGCCATCCCCAAGCATCCAGGGGTATCAGTTCTCATTTTAGGCATTAATTTTCATCGCCGTTTATTCATTTCTTCCAGTCAGCGGTCAGGAACTCTGGTCACATTTTCAAAGCTGTTCTTATTCACAGTATTTTATTTTTTTCCCCCAGAAGTGGTGACTAGTGTTGTATTCTTTCTGGAAACAAGAAATGGCAGTTCTGATACTGAAGCCTTCTAGTGGGCTGTTTTAAAGCTACTCTTCATGCAGAAGTTATTTAAAGCTAGGGACATTGCACTTGGGTACAGTGGCTTCAAGCAAAGAGTAATTTGACTACTCAACTAGTTACCATCTTGTCCACTTTGGACCTTTCTGTAGGATTCGTTTTTTTACCCTTTATTAAACTCTCCCAGCAGCAAACATATTTCTCTTAGCCGAATGGCAAAACTAGTGGTTTAGCTAACCTCCTAGGACAAAACTCAAGTGAAGGAAGAGTTTAGAATCTTTCAATCTTTTCATCTTTTCTCTTTTCGTAAGGAAATGCCTACTCGTATCTGAAAAACAGTTCTACAAAACAACAGCAGACAATACACAATGGGGCCCTAACTGGTTTGGCTCAGTGGATAGAGCATCGGCCTGCGGATTCAAGGGTCCCAGGTTCGATTCTGGTCAAGGGCATGTACCTTGGTTGCGGGCACATACCCAGTAGGGAGTGTATAGGAGGCAGATGATCGATGTTTCTAACTCTCTATCCCTCTCCCTTCCTCTCTGTAAAAAATCAATAAAATATATATTTTTTAAAAATACACAATGGGGGAAAAGTAGATTTACAGTTGTGATAACACAAAACAGTTTTAAACTTGCATTATTATTTATTAATTTCTGTATTATTTTCCATATAGACAACTGTAAGCCTACTTTTGCCCCCACCCTGTACTGTTCTCCCTGGGACTTTTAGGGTTCCTAACCAGTTTGCGTACCACACAGTGCTCTTCCCCTTGTGTTACATGATCGGGTTAGATTCAGAATGTTACAAGAAGATGGTCTCTCAACGTGGTGGCTTTGAGTGGGGGATGTCCCAATGATACGTGCAATGGTCGGTTCAGAACAGTCTCTGGAAATTCTGTAACAGGAGAGATACCAGAAAGAGCAGGACAAGCTGAAAGAAGAGTGGGAAAAGGCCCAAAAGGAGGTGGAAGAGGAAGAACGCAGATACTATGAGGAGGTAGGAAATTCCCAAGAAGGAATTGGACCTTGTGGTCCTAGTTCCGCAGAGGCTATCAAAGCTTTTTGTGTCTGTGGTATGTGTGTACGTGTGGCTGTGGCTGATGATCTTCACCCATAGCAGAGCCCATCAACCTCTTTAAAAGAGTCGTATCCCAGAGGCACTAAAAGACCACAATTCCACCAAATTCAGTTTGTGATCGGGTGTGCTGAGTCATGATCAAGGGTGACAATCTAATTATATCTGATCTCCAGTCAGAGAGTCAGATTCTTGATTGATCTGAGAGAGAGGACATTAAGATATCAATGTCTTTTTTAGTGTGTTTGTTTGAGCAAGCATGTTTAGTGGTGAATTAATTTTATGAGGATAATTTTGATAATCAAGGCCAAATGAGTCTTACCACTGCACTCACTCTAGGGGACTGAAGAGATTTAGTAAAGAGATTTGGTACAGTCGGCTGAGTGCAGTGCTAAGGAATGGTGGGGAGGGATATTTGGTTTTGTGGGCCTCATATTTTTTAGATGAACAAACCAGACCACGTTAGATAATTTAAAGGGAGTTACATTTTATCTATATTATCTAAAACTTGCTTATGATTAATATCATTGTGAATGTTATCTTCAATAATAATTTTTGTACATAATCCAATCCCTATAGCATTTGTAATAAGGCTTCTTGCATCTCACTAACTAATTAATTTGTGAAGACTGTTTTTCTATTAAATCAAATGCTAATTTCTAAATCATTGCCCGTAGAGAGTATTATCTGATTTATGTGCTTTTAGAAAATAAGACCTTTTTTTAATGCCCTGCTTGTTTGCATATAATCCTGATGTCTTTTTTCTAAAGTTCCTTAATGAAATTTTTCTCTTGACAAATATGATACTTGATTTCCCCCCCCCCCCTTTCATTACTTCCCGTTCTTCCTCCTAGGAGCGCAAAATAATTGAAGACACTGTGGTTCCATTTACTATTTCCTCAAGTTCCGCAGACCAGCTGTCGACATCCTCCTCTGTGACTGAAGGCAGTGGAACAGTGGTGAGACTATAAATTAAAAGCAGTTTGTGAAATAAACCTAAAAGAAGTACAAAACCAAACAGCCAAGTTTTCCATCAGTTTAAATCCAGGACTGGCTATTTCCCTAGGTTCGTGTCAGCTACTACATGGCCATCATACACCACGGTGTTGTCATTCCATGGCCAAATCCTAGAGCCATTGCCCAAGGGGCAGTATAGTCATTGCTGAGGTCAGATCTGCCCCACAGGCTGGCTACCAAGGTCTCTTTGCACTGGCTGGTTAGGTCCTAATTAATGGGCCAAGTGCTGGGAAAACTTCTTTCTGCCCATCATTCATTCATTCAATAGGCATGCATTCCTCTCTGCCATAGCACACGTCCCTTTGCACTGGTGGCAGCAGCAGGATGGCAACAGCAGGCTCTCCACCAGCCTCCATCAAAGTTGCCTCTAACCCACTCTTAAAATTCCATGTGAAATTTACATGTGTCTTCAAGGGCTGGAGAGAGCCCCGAACAGCTGGTCTACCTCCACATCCCCCAAACAAGGTCATGGAGGTCGTGGACAGAAGTCATACCACACCCTGGATAGTCCATAATCTGCATTAAAGAAAATAATGGTGGGCACTAGAAAGCCATTTGTCCTGAAATTAGCAGTTCTAAACTACTCCCCTCTATATTAACTTCTGAAAAAGATCCAGATTGCACGTTTATTTTAAATCGTTATAGCTGTTACTATTCAATTAATTTGAACAACTGTTCCTTAACTTGCAGGCAATGTGATTGGGGGCGGGGGGGGGAGCTTCAGCTATTTCATAGCCAGAGATGAGTGTTGTCCAGTGGGTTTAATATATATTTAAGGTTATCCTTGTTTTCCCTATTAGAATAAGATGGATCTGGAAAACTGTCATGAAGAAGAACAAGAGACAAGACAGAAGAAACCATTCCAGGGGGGCAACAATGGCTTGTTGCCTGAGACTAGAGAAAGTGGTCCCCTGGAGGAGAAGGGCAGGTATGCCCCACGGTTCAGGCTGTCGGTCTAAATGCGCAAAACCGGGCTCTGCCTGTTCTCTCCCAGGAAGAGTGCTCATTGCTGATGCAAATCATATTCGCCTTTGAAATGATCATTCCAGTAATACATTACATATTGCTTGAACACATTCTAATGACTCTGAAGTCAGTGTCCTTATGCAATTGAATATAAATAGCCTGATTTTTAAATAGGCGAAGCCTTTTTCAAATGAGAGGAGACAGTGTAGATCAGAGAAGGGGCATGTGGTCCATTCAGAGCCCTAAACCTAAACATTGCTCACCTGAAATGATTAATGTGTCTGGAGAGACAGAGGTTGAAGACATGTGCTGGGGTCCCCCCAACTGTGGTTTCACTGTGGACTTGAACCCTGCTGTTAGTATCCTCTGAGCTGTGAGAAGCCACGTTTACTTTGTGTGATAATATAAAGAACAACCAACAAATTGATTGGGTGTGGGTAAACCCCTCCCCCCACACACACTCATGGGTTTTAGTCTATTCCATGGGAGCAGAATTGGATTGTAGCTTTGGGCAATGGTAACTTTGTTGCTTCCACCCCACACCTAACCTAGAAGGGACCCACAGAAACCCAGGAGGCTCTGCCATGAGCAAGTTCTTTATGAGACAGATGTTTGCCTCTGCAGCTCTGAGATACTAGCTAGACAGATATTAATAAGTGTGCATGCTGGGCCAGATTGCACGTACACACACACACACACACACACACACACACACCATCCTCAGAGGGGCCTGAAGACAGGAACGGCTATCTAAGGGTTCTTTTCAAAGACTGGTGAATTTGGGGTTGGCTGAGAGCTGAGCTCTTCTGGTGGGATTTGCTCTGAGAATCCTCCTATGCCCGTCAGCTAGAAGACTGGGTGAGGTGTAGGTTATAGGGCAGTGATGGCGAACCTATGACACGCGTGTCAGAGGTGACACACGAACTCATTTTTGTGGTTGATTTTTTCTTTGTTAAATGGCATTTAAATATATAAAATAAATATCAAAAATATAAGTCTTTGTTTTCCTATGGTTGCAAATATCAAAAAATTTCTATATGTGACACGGCACCAGAGTTAAGTTAGGGTTTTTCAAAATGCTGACACGCCAAGCTCAAAAGGCTCGCCATCACTGGTATAGGGGCTCAGGGCCCATGTCCAGAGTCTGCAGAGCCCTTTAAATAGCACATCTGCTTCCAGTTAACACTGACTGTTTAAGGGGACTTTCCAGTTTTATGAAATGAAAGCCACCCATCAGGAATTTTTGAGCACCACTGATAAGCATTTTTTGTGAGTTTTTTATAGTTCTCCAAACAGCCTCTATTGTTGCCAGAGACCCTTTAAAATCTCTTCAACCTCTCCTTTCTTTATACACAGACGCTATAAAAAGGCTATGTAGATAACCATGGGCTGCCAAAGTCCCACGTGGTCCAAATGATTTCTCCAGTAAGTCCTCTCGTGAAAATCTGGGGGAGTCCAGCAGTTAGCTCTGGCTTCTCTTGAATTATTAAAATAAATTGCTTTGCGGGCAGGGAGTTGGGAGGGACATCAGAAATGATGGTTTCTCAAGCTTGTTAAATTGACGGATAATAAAAACGAGCAGCAGATCAGAGCATTTAAACCTAGTTTAAAATAAAAAGAATAAATAAGCATTTAGTTAGCCCTCATTTTTTTTTCATATTGAAATTGGTACTTCTGTACCCTAAAGAATAAGATCAATAATCTTAGTTCAGTTGCTTTTATCTCTGTTCTGAAATATACTTATTTATTTTAACAGACTTATTCAAGGGGCCTTGACTGATTCTGAGAACCCTGTATCAAAAGGAACCCATCAAAATGATCAGCTGGATACAGAAGCTGGGGCCCCACGCTGTGGGGTGAGCCCGCAGCTAGCTCAGGGTAAGGAAGGAGAAGACCAACCGATGATTACATTATTGTACGACAGCCCCGCTTGTCATCCAGGCAGATAGGATTTCTATTGGCTACAGGCTTCTCTTCTAGCTTATGCTCTATAGCCCCGTGAATTAACTCCCACCGCCAAGTGCCAGACTCCGCGGACTCACCTTGAGCCCTCAGCGGGCATTAGCACTTTAAAGAAAGGGGACTTGCTAAGCAACGGTGATGTCACTGAGCACTAAGCTTATGTTCTTGATTGGCCTCAGGTCCATCCCAGAATCAGCAGGTATCAAACCCGCCAGTGAACACCTTAGAAGATGTGAAGCCAAAAACCCTCCCATTGGATAACAGCATTAACCATCAGATCGAGTCACCGAGTGAAAGGCGGAAGTGAGTAACCAAAGATAGATGTGGAATTCCTTTTTTTTTTTTTTTAATGTATTGACTAAGAAAGGGAAAATGAAAAAGTGTGTGATAGCAAGGTGTTAGCAGCATTTTCGTGCTTTCTTGCTCTTGAATCTCATTGATTCACGTTAACAAATATTTATGGAAATTTAGGACAGTCTCCCAGACAAGTAATACACTCTGAGTTTATCAATTTGAAAGAGGCAAAGTAATGCTTTTAACCCACAGATCTCAACGTTGAAAAGAATTTGCAGGCATGTTGTATAAACAATTTCTTTAAGTGAGTTAAAATGTCTCAAAATCTATTGACAAATATTCATTATCATTCTCTCCATTTTAGGTAGCTACCTTAGGCTATATTTTAATTTTGTAAGATTTCTACTTTTTTACAATAGTTTCTAATATTTTTGATACATTTCAATATAACAGGCACTGTGTTGAAGGATTTACATAGCTTTTCACATCTTTTCATCAATTAACTCACTGAGCTCTCCCAGTAACTTCAATTGAGTTATTATTCCCATTTTTCAGAGGAGGAAATAGAGGCTCAAGGAAATTAAATAACTTATTCAAAGTACTTGATGATTAAGTGATAGAAGAATTCAAAATTATATCACAGTTCAATGGTAAGATCATATGTAAACCAGAGGTTCTTTGTGATCAGCTTTTAAAATACAACATTCATTATACTTTAGCAAGTCCTCTACCTGGAGCTAGACCACCTGGATTCAGATTTTGACTCTGCCACTTGCTTGTGTAGGGCTTTGAGCAAGTTGATTCATCTTTCTCTGCTTCAGTTTCTTCATGTATAAAATGGCAATAATAATACTACCTACCTGTGAAGTTTTGTGCCTGATGAATAATAAGTACTATGTGGTACAGCTGGTGATAGACAATGAGGATGGTGATGAGGGTGAGGATGACTTGTTTTTATAAGTTCAGCTTGTTACCTTATTTTTCTGTTACATTTTAGAAATGGTATTTGAACCATTTCCCCCTTTTCTCTTATGTCTACCCAATTTTGTTTCTATGTGCCTAGATGACACTCAGAATAAATAGAAACTGAAATCACACAGAAGTAATCATGATTGTTATTGATTATTGCAGTGATTTCCAACCATTTTTTAGGCCCTGGTACTTATCATCTAGGGCAGCGGTTCTCAACCTGTGGGTTGCGACCCCTTTAGCGGTCAAATGACCCTTTCACATTACGATTTACATTACGATTCATAACAGTAGCAACATTACAGTTATGAAGTAGCAATGAAAATAATTTTATGGTTGGGTCACAACATGAGGAACTGTATTTAAAGGGCCAGAAGGTTGAGAACCACTGCTCTAGAGTATTACCTGAAAACATGACATTTTGTTTTCTTGGTTTTTTGTTTTTGTTTTTTAAAATATATTTTTATTGATTTCAGAGAGGAAGGGAGAGGGAGACAGAGAGAAAAACATCCATGATGAGAGAGAATCATCGATCGGCTGCCTCCTGCACGCCCCGCACTGGGGATCGAGCCCACAAGCCGGACATATGCCCTAACCGGGAATTGATCCTGGGACCCTTCAGTCCACAAGCCAACGCTCTAGCCACTGAGCCACACCGACCAGGGCAAACCATGATATTTTGGAGGAGGAGGTGTGGGTGGGCAGGGCGCTTGGGGAGTTATTCTGAAACCAGTTAGAAGACAGGTGGACTCGTTCCCTGTTCACTCCTGTGTTGCATTTCTCTTAACATTTTTTTTTTCTGTGTTCTGTCCTTTTCTGTACAAATGCAATGAACTTTTATAAGCAAGAGCCCAGAGCTGACAGCTAATAACAGGCAGGGTGTGCAACCAACCACACCTGTGAAACCGTTCTGGTAGCGTCTGGCTGGGGACCGTTGTGCTTTGTAGATGCCAATGCCATAGCCGTTATTTTTTTTTTTTTAATATATTTCTTTATTGATTTCAGAGAGGAAGGGAGAGGGGGGAGAGAGAGGTAGAAACATCAATGATGAGAGAGAATCATGGATCGGCTGCCTCCTGCACACCCCCCACTGGGGATCGAGCCCGAAACCCAGGCATGTGCCCTTGGCCAGAATCGAACCCGGGACCCATCGGTCCGCAGGCTGACGCTCCATCCACTGAGCCAAGCCGGCTAGGGCCATAGCCGTTTTTAAATGTTGTGAACACCGCCCCTCATCACATGTCCTCAAAATGAATGTATTGATGGAGGTGGAAGCTGCCCCACTGGAAAATACCTCCTTGAAGTTCTGCCCTTTCTCTCTGGGCTCTCTGCACACGCCTTTTCCTAAATCCCTACTCACCTTGCCCCTCTCTCCCCCGCATCTTTGATTTTTATATCTAACTCAGCATGCAATTTTAACTATTGAAAAACTATTCTGGCTTTTCCGTTCCACAGCGCCAGCCTGGTCTGATATCGTGCAGCCATTGCATGTATAATCTTTGCCAGACGGATTTACTATTTTTGTTCTTTAGAGATCATTACCTCTAGGACACTCTGTGGTCGTTTCTTTGGTTATCAGGGAAGTATTTTATTTCCATACCTAAAATGTCTTCTCTTATAGGGTTGGGCTTCTCTTTCCTTGTCATAATTGTTGGCTCCTTTACCATGTTACAGGAAAAGCCCTCGAGAGCACTTCCAGGCGGGACACTTGTCCCCCTGTCCTCCCACCCCTCCCGGCCAGTCACCAAACCGGTACAAGAGGTCAGCAAGCCTTTCGGAGGCGGCTTTGTTTTGACTAGAGCTTGCCAAGCATCATTCGAACCGAATTAATGCTTGCCAAATGATTTCGAGAAGCTTGCCCATCAAATCGCTTTCAACACACACACACAGGCAGGAGGAGAGAGAAAGCCAAGTGCATGCCGTTGGCGCGGCTGTGGCCACAGGCCTTTAATTATATTCTGTGGAAATTGCAATCTAATAATAAAATCCACCAGACAGTTGCCGGGCTCCTCAGTCGGCGCCTTCCCCTCCAGGATGGCTCGGTCCTTCTAGGCTGATGGCTCTTACAGAGAACCAGGCGGGGCCGAGCAGCGAAACTGCATCCTTCCTTCCCCTCCTCAGGCTCTCTGAGGATGGCTGCCGGACGTTAATGGGGCCCCAGGATGTTCTTAAAAGCTGCCGAGTTCCCATTCACTGGAGAGACCAATTACCGAGGTCTGCTCCAAGGTTTCTTTGATTTAGACATTTCATTTAACGACTGGGTAGGGGGAAATCCTAATAAATAGGGTTTGCTCAGGGCAACTCTTCCTCTTCCCTGTTTTCTTCCTTTCTGTTTCTGCTGTCCCTCTGTACCCTATTGGCTTCTGAATGGTATTTTCAAACTTCTTGTGCAATTCCAAGCGCTTTCCAGACGATAGGCACCGGTGCCATCTGACCTTAGCTGTGGGCAAGCCGCCCCAGGAGACAGCCAGCTTACCCCTCGCCTGGTGTTGGTCTGCTGGGTTTGATTCTTGTCCACTGGTGGGCACTGTGCTGGGGGTTGCGGGGTACAGAGATGGGTCCAGGCAGCCCATGCCCTCAAGGGGCTTACAACTCCCGAGTGCCCAGGTTATAGTCGCAGAGCTTACGCTGGAAGGAGCAGTAGAGATCATCTAGTCCAACCCTCTCATGTTGAAGTTGGAAGAGAAACCCAAAGGGAGTTCTTTGCACCAGATGCCAGAACCTCGGGACAAAGCAGGGATCTGATCCCATATTGGCCTGTGGCCTGTGGGGCTGCATCACAATTGCCTCTCTATTTTTATACAAAAAAAGATTTCTTTGCTTAATAGGTAAAAGAAATGCCCTCATGGGCCAACGAATCAATTATAGAAAATTGTAAAGCAACATTGAAATCTTACTAAAGCTAAATTTGATGATCTTTATGGAAGATCATCATATATATATATATATATATATATATATATATATATATATATCATCATATAAGGCTTATATAAACATGTGATGAATACAGGGAATCATTTCAAAGCATTTGATCATTGTGGTTGAATAAACAACACGCACTTCTTGTAACAATTAACTAAAACACGCACGTACACATGCCTGTATATATGCACACCGGATTCTCTGCCACAATGGAGGCCCATTGTATTTAGTCTAGCACTTGTTTGCCAATTACATCTAATGCTTCATTGCTGCTCGTTATCAGTTCAGTAACTGTCATTTCACTCATGAGATAAACATTTTTTAAATCCATGTTTTCTTTTCTTTTTTTGGCATGAGGCTACATGTTTGTGTATGTAACCAACGCTTCTAAACGGGAGGTTTGATTATTATACGTGGTTGTGACCTAGGTCTATAAGTGGGAAGAAGCTGTGCTCGTCCTGTGGGCTTCCTTTGGGGAAAGGAGCTGCGATGATCATTGAGACCCTCAATCTCTATTTTCACATCCAGTGCTTCAGGGTATGTATTCATCTCGCTCCTCTCTAAGTACAATGTCGTGGTGTCCTTGGGCGTCGCTCTGGGCTGAGACAGACCTCCTGGGAACCTTGATGGCCTTTGCCTGAGGCCCGCCCTTCTGTGTGTACAGAGTGTGTGTGGGGTCCAGCCTTCGGGAGGAAGCTCTCAGCTATCATGCGTTCCTCTGGGGAGTCAGCTTAGAAGTAGCCAAACAGGTTTGTGCAATGTGTCTTTGTGAAACAGGTTTTGTTGCTGAAGAGCAACTATTCTGGCAGGAAGCTGAGAATGCTACCCTGGGAGGCCAGTGGTACTTCTGCATCTTTTAGGGCATGTGAATTTATTGGGAAGGTGATATCTTTGCAGCTTCTCAAACTCTGGTGACTTGATGTTGAAGATTTTCTGTCAGTTCAGTGTGGTTAGAGCTAGTGGCAAAGTTGAATGTGTCTGTGATCCCAAACTGAAGAGCACTTCCTCTGAGAAGCTGCCCTGCTCCCCCAGACTAAGTCTCTCGCCTTTGTTACAGGGCCTTACAGAACCTTTCATGGTCCGTACCACTCACTGTTGCATTGTTTAACTATCATGTCCTTTAACAAACGATCAACTCCATAAAAGCAGGAGCCATGTCTGCCTGGCTCACTATTTCCTCTGCACCTAGCAGACATAGTGTCTGTAAACATTTTTAGATAAATGAATTAATATGTATACTGAAAATGAGGAGGCTTGGATTCTAATTCCAAATTTCCTGCTAAGTAAGTGATTTAACCAGTTATAACTGATTTATTATAATATAAAATTTATAAGTTGGCCTCTTTCAGTATTTCCCATCTTTTTTTTTCTTTTTTCTTTTTTTTTTTTTTTGCTCATAGACATCTTTCAAATTAATATATAAAATTTGAAACTAAACCTTCTTCCTCTAAAAGTCATTTCTTTCTCTTTATAATCCTGATGTGCTTTCTTTGTCCTTCTTGAATTTTGTTCTGTCTTGTTGGTAGATTCCTCAGCTATAAAGTACACTTGCATGGGGTTAAAATAACTCCCACTTTACTGATAAGCTAAGGGAAAGTAAGTGAAGTTGTCCCAAAATTTAATAGCACCAGTTCTCACTGGGAAGCAAAGCTTATCTTGGAAAAAACACAATATGGAGACTTAATGAGACTCAATTTATCAATATTCTCATTGGAAAATTAACCAAGATAATGCACGTGTTAAATGGTCTAGGAGTATTTTGAGGTTCAAGGCATTTACATTTTAAAATCTCATGGTAATGCCAAGATAATATGTTCCAACACCAGAGTTTTTTCTCTGAAACTTTACCAGAACTCAAAAGAATAGAGGTGGCAAAGAGTCTTTGCAAATTCCCAAGAGGCAGGAGATTCCCTTTCTAAGCTGTCAAGGCCATTATTCTCTCTCGTCTTTCACTTCCTGGTCTGACCTGATGCTTTAAGATACATACCTGTGCAATGTAGATGCAACTTGTAACATAATTTGGATGAAGCCTCCCTCTGTCCCCAATGACCTTAAAACATAAGTCTGAGGCTAGCCCTCTACTCCTGAGCTCAGTCCTGCTCTCCTGGCGAGAGGCTGGCATCAGAACCAACCCCAACTTTAAGACCATTATAAACTGATGAACAAAAATAGATACAGAGGCAGAGCAACATCGAACAGACTGTCAAACTACAGCGGGAAGGCCGGGGAGGGTTGGGGAGCGGGAGGGGGGTGGGTAAGAGATCAACCGAAGGACTTGTATGCATGCATATAAGCATAACCAATGGACACAAGACACTGGGGGGTATGGGAGGCTAGGGGAAGGTCAAGGGGAGGGAAAAAAAAGGAGACATATATAATACTCTTTGTAATACTTTAAGCAATAAAACAATTTTTTAAAAAAAAAGAACCAACCCCTACTGCCACTCCTCTGGTGCACCCAGCACAGTCTATCCCACAGTTTCTGTCTGCACTCAAGCTGACTTAGCTGAAAGGAGTGCCGTTCTCAGTGGATTTGTGACTCTGGGTGTCACTGCCTTTAATGTGGAAAGATAAGGTGAATAGCTATTTCCTAGGAATTCTGATCTGGCAGAACGTACCAACTCTGCTGGGAAGCGTTTAGTGATTATTCACAGACAAGTTTTCATTCATAACCTGCTGCCCATGTGTTTCTTTAAAACCACTAGAATTTAATCTGTTTAAAATGGTTCATAGGTCAAATATATGGTGAAGGAAGATTTGACTTTGGGTGGTAAACACACAATGCAATATAAAGAGGATGTCTTTTAGAATTTTACACTTGAAACCTATATAAATTTATTAACCAATGTCACTCCAATAAATTTAATTAAAAAAATAATAAAATGGTTCTTCCATCTTGATTGAGAAAAGGCATGTGATAGAGGTTAACAACATAGGCTTGGGGATTAACCCAACACCACTTACCGGGTTTACAACCTTGGACAAATCGGCTAACTTCTCTGAACCACCGTCCTTCTCTGGAAAATGCAAGGAGTTACCATAAAATGCTAAAAGTATATTGTTGCTGTCAGTCAGTTCTTAGTGCAGCATCTAACACATCACAGATGCTCAACAAATATGGAGGTTGTAGAAGTGATTATTGCGCTATTCATGTAAAGAATAACTAAGCATCATAAAGAGATTCCTTATGCATTTTATAACCTCTGTTCTTTCTCCCCGGTAGTGTGGAATTTGCAAAGGACAGCTTGGAGATGCAATGAGTGGGACGGATGTGAGGATTCGAAATGGTCTTCTAAACTGTAATGATTGCTACATGAGATCCAGAAGTAAGTACTGGGGTGAAATACCTTGAGATAAGTGAGTGCAATAGTATGCCTTTCTTGGGCCCATTTGAGGAATTCAATTATTTCTGCCTATCAGTTAACACTCCTACCCTGAGGGAAAGATTTATTTAACATCTAGGTAAAGGAAGCAATAATGAAGTAACCTCTTAATTACCACTTGTTTTTTATTAGAAGTTACTGCTTGGGTGTGGCCAAATTCTTTTCATCATGAAGTGCATTAGAAAAAAACTGGGCCAAGTTTGAGGCATTGCCTGAGCTCACCACAGAGACTTGGGTGAGATAGAAGGCAGATATAAGGTCTGTAAAGCACTATTTCCTTGCCGAGGCATATCTTTAGAAGACCAGCACCATTGTGGGGAGGGGTTGAAGTGTGAAGAATGGCTCTCCAGTGTTCATCAAATCAAGCACCAGCTCCTCAGTAGCTTCATGTCCTACATTCAAGAGTTTCATGACACAATATGTTGTTGGTCTCAACTAAATTTAAAGTCCCAAGAGGCCAAATGATGGGCCCTGCTCTTTGTGAATCTCTGCCCTCGTCCAAGATACCTGAGCACATAATCAGAGCTGAACAAGTATGTGCTGTCTTGAAGCTCCCTTGAGCAGCCTGCCCTAGGACCTTGTATCTGGGTTTCCTACCATAGAAGGTTCATGTCAGTGTGTGGGGCACCAGGGGGTGCTGTTGCCCAGCTGCTGTTTAGGAAATCTGAAAATAGCCAGTGGCTAACCCTCTGAATCCAGCCTCTCTCTCCATCATAAATATAGCCCTTCTGGTGCATGGCCTAGACAACTAGTGACTCTTCTATGAAAATTCATTCTTCAGAAACTCTTTCTTTAAAAGAAAAAGGGTGGGGGAATGAAGAGATGGTGTTTGAAATACAAGAACGTTTTGTTATTTCTCCAAGTAAAGGAAGTGACATTTTTATAGCTTTTTTTTATAGCTAATTTAGGATCTCTAAATCTACAAGACTAAATACTTTAAGAGTAAAAATTGAAACTAAATTATTTTATAGCTGTAGTATAATCTGAGACATTTATACATTTTTAATAAAATTATGTGAAATAAAAATTTAATCAAATCCAGGTGATTTTGATCTATCATAAACATTTGACTTCAGAACAGTTCCAACTTAGAGATGAGCTGGTACCATCAAACTAGACTATTTATATTACATATTATATTTTTATATTACATACCTTTATATCTTATATATTTATACCAGATATTATATATCATTTACACATGTAATATCTATGTTATATATTATATATGTTTATACCATGTATATAGAGCATATATAAACATATGCTATAAATATATATTTATACCATTATAATATATATACACATGGTATAAACATATAACATTAATATTGATACTACATATCAAACATATAAAATCTGGTATAAATACTATTTTATAGATATATATATAATCTGGTATAAATAGTATTTTATATATATATATATATATATATACATTCCATGCATACAAAAATACCAATATACATGTGTAATATATAATATATTTTTAACTGAATTTTTTTGTCTTTATACATTAGAAATGAAAACTAAACCCTTTATTCCCATTTTCAAGGTGATTTTTTCTATCATTCTATAAATTATACTTTTTCTCAGCCAGCTGAGTGTGAACCATGGAACCAGAAGAGGGCACTGTTAGGTTGCAGGACTGTTGGGCCAGATTTGGAAAGCGCCATAAATCTGAACTTCCATAATTTAAAGTGCTTGAAGGATGCCAGCAGAAAGCAAACATGAACCCACCTCTGGGTGACAGTAACCTGTTTTCATCCAGATTTTTATTTTAATTGAGAAGTTGGATGATTCATTGTCATTTCTTTTGGAAATTAGCTTTTTGGATCTAGGCCAGGAATTTTTTTCCTATGTATACAACAATAAGGGGCATTAACTGTTTTTAATTCCAAATCTAAAGACAAGAACTGTGGAGTTTCAGTATCAGTCTCAGAAGATGAAAAATAAGAATATGATTTGGAGGTAGACTAAAGATAGGATTTTTTTCCTTTGGTTATTTTTTTAAAAATATATTTTATTGATTTTTTACAGAGAGGAAGGGAGAGATATAGAGAGTTAGAAACATCGATGAGAGAGGAACATCGATCAGCTGCCTCCTGCACATCTCCTACTGGGGATGTGCCCGCAACCCAGGTACATGCCCTTGACCGGAATCTAACCTGGGACCTTTCAGTCCGCAAGCCGACGCTCTATCCACTGAGCCAAACCGGTTTTGGCTCCTTTGGTTATTTTAATACAATATTTTACTATGATTTTTTTTTTTTAGAATGCTAAGATACTAAGAAGAAATAAAAAGTCTTACTATCTCCCTAGACATTCAAAAATAAATAAGTAAAAGTTATAAGTGGTATAAGGTTAGAAAATTGAATGTCCAGAAAGATACCAAATTAAAAATAAATTTTAAAAAATCCAAAGTTAACCACTGTGATCACTTTCTAATAATCGCTTAGGGAGAGGTGCAGAACATATGTTTGTATAGGTGTACACACAGACACACACAGATGCATATGTGTTGGTTTCTCTTTCACAAAGGTAATTACATAATCAGTGTTCTGCATGTAGTTTTCCTTGCTGTTGTTTTTAACTTAATGATATATCTTGACAATTTTTCCGTATAACATGTCTTTCCTCCTCATTCTTTTAATGGGTTTTTAATAGCTGCATACAATCCCATTGTATGGATTTATCATCATTTAAAACTAAATCTCCATGAATGGGCATTTCGGTCGTTTCCAGTTTTCTAATATTATTTTTAAAATGCTCTCATGAACATCCTGCACATATGTCCTGATGAACATTTGAACGTATTTCCTCAGGGTAGATTGTGAGCAGCGGGACTGCTGAGTTAAAGGCATGTGCTTTCTCATTGTCAGACAAGTTCCCTACTATCTTCCAGAAAAGCGCTCTCTCCCTGCGAAGTACTTAAGAGCCCCTTCTCTCCGTGTCTGTCTGCTCTGGATGTCATCAAACTTTTAAATTTCCACTCTGCTAGGTGCTTTGATCTGTATGTCTTTAATTATAAGTAAGTTTGACCACCTTTTCATACGTTTATTCACCATTTAGATTTCTTTTTCTATTAAAAAAAAAAGTACTTCTTTATCCTTTGCCCATTGTCCTACTGGCACTTGACTTATATGAGCTTTTATAAATTCAAGACATTTCCCTTTTATTTTATATTGACTGCTTGTTGCACTTATCATTCACCTTTCTACTTTATGATTTTTTTTCATAGAAAAGATTTTTACTTAGGTAACTTAACATGTCTTTTTTTATTTCTTTTTTTGGATTCTGTGTTTTGCATCCTACTTAGAAAAACTTTCACTACTCCAATGTCATAAATGTAGCCGAGATTTCTCCTAGGATTGTTTTTGTTTTCTTTTTCACATGTAGATTTGTGACATCAGGATTGTATTTTGGGGTTAGAAATGAGATAAATATCCAGTCCCCCCCGCCCCCAATTAGCCAATTGTGTGAATATAACTTAATGTGTAATCCCTTTTTTCCTAACTAATTGAAATGCCAGCTTTTTCATAAACTAAGTTCACATATATATTTAGGTCTATTTCTGGATATTATATGTTTTATTAATCTATTATCTCATGTCAAACAATTTTAATTATTATAGCTTCATAATATGTTTTAAAACTGAGTCATAATGGCCACCTTAACTCTAATTATTTTTTCCAAATTTTCCTAACTCTGCTCTCATGTTTAGTTTTCCAGATAAATGTTAATGTCATTTTAGGCTAAACTTTAAGTCCGCACATCACAGGGAGAATGACCAGCACATCTGAAAATACTGCTTATTTTTCTTCTTGGTGTCATAAGAAAAACATATATGTTAGGAGTGAATAGGTGGAGGGGATAATGATGAGCTAGAGAAATATAAATACACTCGAATTGGTTGACTATATCCCAGATGCAATAAAAGAGTCGGAATGGAAAGAAATAGCTAAAAATCATTTTTCTTTTTTCTTTATTTGATTTTGATCTGAGTTGAGAAGAGGGGAGATGGATAGATACGAGAGGTGGTTTACATCATAGGCATGCTAAGTGAAACAAAATAATTTCATTGTATGGAATAATAAAACCTGAATATATAATCCTATTTTCTTCAAGTAACTAGTCACATGGAAATGAAATTTTTCTCTTGGAGAGGAAAAATAGCATAACGGCATATTAAAATGCAATTCCTAAAAGCAATGTAAACAGTTTTTAAGTCTGTATGTAAATGGCAATGGACGCGCAAAACAAATTACCTGTCAGGGACCGAGCCGGCACATGTTTCACTTGTGCCATTTGCGCCTGGGTGTTGGGTGACTGTGTCTTTGTGTCTGTTCCGTCATTCACTCGCACGAAATGTGTTTAATGCAAAATCCCCAGGGTCATTTCCAATGTTGCAGTTGCCTCGTCACAACTGTAGAGCCTAAAGTGAAGGAGAAAGTTTGTGAAGCTTTCAGCAGGAAATAGAGGACTCAAACTATCCTTCCTAGATAGGGTTGCCAGATTTAAATAAATAAATAAATAAATAAATAAATAAAAAGACAAGATGCCCAGTTAAATATTTTTTTGCCCTGTTAAGTCTGAATTTCAGATAAATAATGAATTACGTTTGTAGGCGTATGTTTCAAATATTGCATGTTCAGGATTTAGCACTACTATATCCCAAATATCATATCGGATAGACACTGAGGCTAAATATTGTATTGGTTGTTTCTCTGACTTTCAGATTTTACTGGGTGTTCTGTGTTTCTCATTGCGACTCCAGCAATCCAGTTTCTAGATCATATGCCAAATGCCTCCCATTGCAATGTCTTTATTCTTAGAGAAACCAAAACCTCAAGAAACTGAGAGAAGGGAGAACATTTTCTTGCTTATTTGCCAAGAAGGCAAGGTAGAAAGCTTGATGGAGATCATATGGTGTAGGGTGAAATCCAGAGGATTTCAACCAAATTTTACAGGGCATGTGGATCACTTGGGCTCTTGTGAAGTTCTGGGATGGGGCTCAGAAGTCCAGCTCCGGGTAATACAAATACTGCTCCTCCTGGGAACACACTGAGCGGGAGGGTGGGACTAGTTTTCTTCCCTAGAGGGAAGAGGCTTTGGCAGCGGCCATAGCTAATTTGGGAAACCTTTAAACATCTGAAGCAAGAAGCATTGATTAACCAAATGTCGCTCTGATTTCTTTATCACAGGTGCTGGCCAACCCACAACATTGTGACATGGTTTTCAAGACCCCAGATCACTCACCACCTCTCTTGAGAGTCTCCCCTGGCAATTGTTTAACAGAATCCCATGTTCAGGGGCTTCTCAGCATCCATCTAATTTCTGAAAGGCTATTCTAAAAGGTGGTATCTGTTCTTTCATAGCACAGTGTTTGTGTTTTTCCTGTTTGTTGTTTCTCTTTTTTTTGCATTTGCACAATATATACAAAAGAATATTGAACTATAATGATTCTGACTAGTTCAAAAGAAGGTCTTAGCATGGTTGAACAGGCTTACAGTTTAAAATGTGTTATTCTCTTCTTTGGGGAGTTGATGAGATAGATGATTCAATACACCTGTTTTGTTTTAGTATTTCTAGGAATTAAATACTTTGTGTTTACAAAATTGAGCTGCAGAAAGTGCAAGACATGCCAATTTGAGACACGGGGTCTTTTAAGACAGGGGCTTACAAGTAATGCATTTCAGATACTAAAAATCACATCATATAGCTCTGAGCTATAACTTGTTTTTAATGCAATGACACTAGTCTGATAATATATACTGTAATCCTGAAACATTTGTGTTACTTACCTTTTGAGGCAGAAGTCATACCAATAAATTATTGCACCGTTAGTATTAGGTTTAGTGTGCTTTGAAGGTTATGTCATTGATAGAGCCTGGGCCATCAAATAAAGAGAACCCTTGCACTATCAGCTAGACTTATACTCTGGACATTGCCCAAGGGTAGGGGAACCCAGAGGAAAACATTTTGGTCATCATTTCCCAAGTCCTTTCCAAAATATGTGAGGAAGTTTGATCTTCAAAAGAGTGGTGGGCCCATGCCAGCCACCAGGGCTTTGTTGCTTGCTCCTCTTCAGACTCTACATTCAATAAAAGACTCAGCATAAGGCATCCGGAAACCCTCATCGAGGTCGGTCCTTCATTAAGTGAAACCACTGCTCACCCTTGCCTGCAAGGTCTCCTTGAGGGCACAGGTGTCTAAAGAACAGCATTAAGTTCATCCTAATAGAATCCAAATGGCACGTGATGGGATAAGCCACTGGTGTGTCATCAGCAAGAACCTGGAGGTTCCATGTACGCTGCCCACCCTAATGGACATCTGCTCTTCCTCATTCTCCTACATCACCGGCTCTCTCTGCTCTCAAGAATTCTGAACCTTGCTCATGGAGACCTTCAGAGAGGAACTCTTGTGGAGAGCTGCTTACCTTTTAAGCCCTGTGTGGTGTTTCAGCGGGCCAAGAGGGGAATCGAGTGACTAAAAGGCATCACGTTTTAAATCTCCAGGCTGTTTTCTGTGAGACTGGGGAAAGGGGGACTATTTATTCTGCCTTGAAACGATGGCAAATAAGTGAAGAGGACCTTTTGTGAATGTAGACTGTGGATGTCTGCCTAATAGATTCATGTAGTCATTAAAGGAGACCAAGTAGATGTTCTTCTGTTACGTAAGCAATAATTTTTTTCTGTCTTATTGAGTATGGCTAGCAATTATTTATTTACATGCTAGATGGTTCTCTGCATGTGAGTTCCATATAAGTGCAGAAATTCCCTCAGCCACTGGAGGTATTTTGACCATTTTGTCATTTGGATGAGCTGCAGTTGGATTGAAATTCACACATCACTTCATTAAAAATTGTGCCTTAGAAAATGCAAAGCTGTTGCACACAGTATGAATTATGGATGCAGTACATTGAAGAGAGATGAAGTCACTTCCAAGTTCCCAAGACTTCTCCTGGAGGTGTTTGCTGTTTTACAGGGAAAAATAAATAAAATTTAAAAAAAGAAAAACAGAAAACATTAACATGAAAAAAGTTTTGAAAATGTACAGATTAAGTTCAATATTTTGATTAACCACCTGCATGTTTTATTAAATATTTTGATAATGTGATGTTTACACTTTGCATGATATTAGCAGAGTACTTTACCAGAAACAATGCACAAAAACATGTACAATACGATCATTCATAACCGATTTTTATAGGATACTTTTTACATGTGGAACTCCATCCGTTATGTAGGGATTATATGAATATTGCACATTCTCTTCTGGTGTCACAGACCCATTTATACACATTTCTTAGTGAGACTCATTGTACATGTATTGAAGCTAGAATCGAGTCAAGAAAAATAAAGCCCATTCTCTGACTGCGAGATGTGCTTTCCCATAATGAACAATAGTCACCAGCACAGAATAATCTCCAACATTTTCTAAATTCTAATTGCCAACTGTTTCTATTTATATTTGATTTATATTTCATTTGGAGTCTGTTACATGGCAGCTCGGGCAGACTAGATCTTGTTTTTTCCAAGACAGCATAATGAGTATGATCTATTTCTTTTCAAATAATCTTTGAGATCCCAGGGAAAAAAAATGCTCTGCTCTGTGGAGCTACTATGTAAATGTGTTTGCTTAAAAAAAAAAAAAGAAGATGATGCAAGTGAGTGATTTATTGTTCCCAAGGAAGTACGTCTGACTTTTTTTCTCATACTCCAAAAGCCAGTCCCTTCTCTTTCTTAAGAAAAAATGGGTAACTGTCATTCACTAGCAAACTTTCATGCCATTTCCTCATTCTTTCTATGTAGTGGTATTAATGCAATACATATTCTAGTTATCTATACACAGTGTAAGACTTAACGAACTGAAATGATCCACCTCATGTGTGAGTCCGTCCAAAAGATGTTACTGTTCTGGGTGGGCCAATGTTCTGTATCAGTTACACTAACCTTCATTTAAAATATTTATTCTAAAATGCCTCTAAGAAATAGTAAAAAACAAATAAAAAGTTGTCTAAAATGCAACAGCTTTTATAGTAAATGTACATTTATAAATAAAATACTCAAATCAGCTTTGTATTCCATTGATGTTTTGTTTGGTTTTTTTTTGGAGAGGGGGCACGGGTTGATTTTCTGACTTAGGGAAGAGAGAATCAAGCTTTCTACTATAGCTTTTGGTCCAAGGTTCCATAGTCAGATGATGGCAATGATGCATATTTGCATATGCATATTATGCATTTTTGAGGTCAACTCAGATTTACCAGCTAATTGCAGGAGTCACTAAGGAATTGCCGTCCACTGAAGGACTCAAACACCTTGAGATGAGGCACATAACCAGGAGAGACCAGGCAAATGCCAGTGGAAATCATCTGAAACAACCAAATGATGGTCACCTTCCAGCACTGGCTAGACAAAAACCAAGCCAAGCTCTTTTACATGGCTGTGTTCTGCCACTTTCCCCAGCGCTGCCCCCAAGATTCCCTTCTCACTGTACTGTTTGTTTCTTGGGGGTCCTTTCCTTCATTGTTGAACCAGGGAATAAATGTTACAAAACAGTGGCATCCTGTGACACAGTTGCTTTCCAAAATACACTTGTAGACCTGGCCAGGTAGCTCAGTTGGTTAGAGCAATACATCAAGGTTGCAAGTTCAATCCCCAATCAGGGCAGTTACAAGAATCAACCAATGAATGCATAAACAAGTGGGACAACAAATAAATGTTTCTTTATCTTTCTCTCCCCCTCTCTCTAAAAAAAATCAATAAAATTTTTTTAAAAGAGGGAAAAGCAAATTGCACTTGTATCTTTACTAGCACTCTGTCCCAAATTTGTAGGTGGTGGTAACAGCAAGCAAGTTCCTTGGAAGTTTTTGTCACTTTATGATGCAATATGCCAATGGCCACTATGAGTTGTATTCCGCTTTTTTTGGCAACTTTTGGGAGCTAGTAGCTGCTACTATTTCCATAGAAAGGTGAATTCTTTGTCTTTCATAAAAGAGTTTTAGTAGCTACCAGAGTAGTTTAGTATATCTATTGTTATTTAAATGAAAGTTCACTTAATTATAATGCATTTCAAAACAAAGTATAAAAATGTTATTCTAACATGTGGTCTACAAACAATTTCTTTATCAAAAGAAACATTTTACTAGCTCTCTTTTCATTGGCTTTCTTCAAGGCCTAAAGGCGCTAATCTAGACCACAAAAGGATCCCTCCTCATCTTTTGGCATTAAGTCAGGGGTTACAAACTCAAATGACTGTAAGAACCAGTCAGGCATTGCAAATGAGAGCCAAAGGAGATAATAAAGAGCAGTATGAGCTACAGCAAACAAAGACAAGTTCTCCAGAAAGAATGGAAACAGCAATGTGGCTTTAACCAATGGTCTTCATATGAAATCTCCAGCTTTTTAAATGTTGACAACAATTTCAAACATTTCCTGACACAATGCCAGTCAAAATTGTGAGACTTCACAAAATATATCTGCAAGCCTAATTTCATTCTTAGGCCACCAGTTTACAACCTGTAGCTAAGTCTTCTCTTCATTTCATCAATCAGCTATTACTAACTTGCTCTGCTATGAATCCTTTCATTTGACAAATATCTATATATATAAAAGCCTAAGAGACCATCCGACCGTTTGACCAGTAGCTATAAAGCACAATGACCACTAGGGGGCAGATGCTTTGACCGGTAGCTATGACATGCGCTAACCACCAGGAGGCAGATGCTCAATGCAGGTGACTCACCTGGAACCAGAGAAAAGGAAGCCTGATTCCAGGATTCCGGGGTGCGTCACCGGAGAACTGCCCTCTCTCAATCCGGGACCCCTCAGGGAATGTTGGAGAGCAGGTTTTGGCTCGATCCCTGCAGGCCAGGCCAAGGGACCCCACTCATGCATGAATCCGTGCACCAGGCCTCTAATATTAAGAAATGGGCATACAAAATATGTGCTTTATGACTGTCTTGGGTCATTAAGAGAAAGAAGCTAAAAGAGACATTAACTAGCAGGTATTGCTACAATTCATTAACACTTTTAATAGCATTATTTATATATTGTCCTCAAAGATTCCTAGTTTACAAGCACCCATGTTCAGTGTTTTGCCCTTCCCCTTCATAGTTTTTCCTTCTTTCTTCTAAGTGACTCAAAAAGAACAGAAATTGTGTTGGCCATTTTTAGACCTTATTCATGATTTTTAGGATCAGCTGAAAAGTTTATCTAAAATACCTCTTGGGATTTTGATAAAAATTGAATATATAGACCATAATTTTCTAATTGGCATTGTTAGTAAGAATACCATTAAAATTTTTTTGTTTTGTTAATCCTCACTGGAGAATATTTTTCCATTGATTTTTAGAGAGAGTGGAAAGGAGAGGGAGAGACAGAGAGAGAAATATCGATGTGAGAAAGACACATCGATTAGTTGCCTCCCCCATGTGCCCTGACCAGGGCCAGGCATCAAGCCCGCAACTGGTACGTGCCCTTGACTGGAATCAAATCTGGGACACTTCAGTTCCTGGGCTGAAACTCTATCCACTTAGCCAAACTGGCTAGGGCCCATTAGTATTTTTAAGTTAGTCTTGGACCCAGAAACTTTGCTGGACTGTCTTATTAGTTCTAACACATTGCTTATTGCTTCTCTTGGATTTTCTATGTAGTCAATCATCATCTACAAAAAATAAAAAAAAAAGATCTCATCTCTTTCAAGTTATGTCTTCATATTTTCATGTCTTATTGTCAAGATGCATAGTAAACGGTGATCAGGGGCATCCTTATCTCACATTGTAATTCCATAGCCAAAAAGAAATGGAAAGCATCCTAGATGTCTAACTTCATGTGTGTTGCACTACATGTGTAACTCAGTGTCCCCAGTTTTCAAGACTTACAGGATTGAGCTTCCCATAATAGCCAATATTGTCTATTTCATTGTTCTACCCCATCCTTCAGGACCATAGAAAGTCCAGTCCTCTCGGCAGTTATTTCTGGTGATCTTCAGTATATTCTGGTTTTTGTTTTCCACCTTCCATGCTTGACAGCCGACCCAGACTTCTTCAGTCAAGTTTCCTATTTCTAATCCCCAAACATGAGCGTAACCCTACACTCTTTACTCTCCAGAGATCAGCTAATAGATAACTCTGTGGTTTAATAAACATAAATATGGCTGAGGATAGCATAGCCAAATTACAAGACAAGAAAGAAAAACAAACTGGAATTCACACATCATTGCTCTTAAAATCCATAGGCCAGGCCTATTTGCAGAGAGCCATGCCCATCCTTCCTCCTTAGCTCCCAGCCTCTGGCCTGCTGCTGCTAAATTGAGGGACACACTCCTCTCAGCTGGAGTTTCTCTTTCATCCTCTCTCTCCCCTCCCCTCATTTCTCACCCCTGCCCCCTTGGAGTGTGCCCCTGTATCAGAACATGCGAGAGGAATTAGAATCCAGCCAGCTAAGGTTCCAATGATTTCTTAGGGCTATACTCAGCCCATAATGAAGGCAACCTTTACCTTATGAAACATCTTGGTTAACATCTAGGAGCACAGACTCTGCAGTCGGAATGTCCAGGTTCGAATCCCAGCTTCACCACTACTACTTATGACCTTGGACAAGTTGTTTATCTTCTCTTTGCATCGTGAGGATAATAATAGAATATAACATCATGTTATTGTAAGGATTAACTAGGACAATGCATTTAAAATAGAGATACTCTAGCAGAGAGAAAATAGCAGTTCTATTAGCATTGGGATCACCATGTGTTAGTAGTAATGTAGTACAAGTTGTAGTAGCAGAATTATTTCACCAATACTCATGGCTATGGTATGAAAACGCTCTTGCTGCACTTGCATTTCTATGGCTAGACAGGCTCACCTTTGTAGCTCTTCTGGGAAGAGTGAGTTGCCCCCAAAATAAATTCTGTCCTACAGCATTAGGGCCACAAAGAGTTCAGAAATATTCTCAAAGCATCCTGCCAAATAAGTATGTACCATCTCAAAAAGAAAGAAAATATTTAAATAGATAAACCAAAATATCAATAGCAATTATTTCTAATTAGTGGCATTAGGGATGACTTTTATTCTATTTGCATGCTTTTGTGTGTTATACCCACACTTACCATTTATTGCTTTCAGAATATGAAAACATAAGAACATTATAAAATATGAAAAGCCTTCTTCTACATCTACACCAGAGAAGACAGTTTATTAGAATTTATTCAATTACCAAAACTCCACAATGAAATGTAGTCTAGGCTTGAATAAAGAAAGAATTCATCTGGACATTCAGTTCTGGCAGGGCCTGGCCAGGGAGCCGTGCCCCTGCGGCCCTGCTGTTGCTCCAGAGCCGCTGTGAGCTTTCCAGCTCTAGCCGCTTAATTAGAGTTCTGTTTCCATGGGGCAGCCTCAGATCTTAACATGAACTTGTAGCTGACACCAGATCCCCATCTCCATGTGCAGTTCACATGTGCAGCATTCACCCTTGCCGTCAAAGTGGGTTGCAAAAAATGCTTCCGTAAAACTTACGTCAGTTGTCTAAAACCACAGTGTTACCACTTTCCAAGTTTATTACGACCTCATTTTACGTAGCAGAATGTACTTTAGGTTGGGAAAAGGCATCCGGTTAGAGGTCATGGCAAATGTCGTCTGCCCTCAGAAATACAACAATTAGGATGAATCAGAGCTTCTGGATTTGAATCAGATCTGTTCTCCTTGAGAGAATAGCTTTTGGGTCTTTTTCCATCCTATTACTCCTTGGAAAAAGTGACAAAGCTTTCCTTACTGGACTTTGTCATGGACTAGAATCCTAGGAGCAGCCAATAACAAAAGTCAACACAAGGCAACCTGAAAACATGGTAATATGACGTGGATGAGCATTTCCCAAAGTGTGTTCCTCAGACATGCTATATGCTCATCAAGAAAATGACTCCATGGTCATATATGTATGGGAAGCACTGCATATCTTTTTTCTTGGAGATATAGAATGCATATTAGAGGGCTGAGCTATGCCCAGCTGGTTGTGGGCTAGATCCCCAGTAGGGGGCATGCAGGAGGCAGCCAATCAATGATTCTTTGTCATCATTGATGTTTCTACTATCTCTCTCTCTCCCTCTCCTTTCCTCTCTGAAATCAATAAAAATAAAAAATAAAAAGGCCTGAGCCATTTTGTAGCAGTCCATTTAAATTCGTTAAACCTACATTTTCCTAAATATATTTCATCAAGAAACTCTATTGCAGACTCTTCTCAACATCCTCTGTCACTTGAGTTCCACAGAACACAATTTGAGAAACATTGATTGAACAATTAATACATTTGGGACATTACATAAGTACCTTAATAATATGCAAACATGTTTTTTAAATTCTCAGACCATTTTTTCATTCTTGATGCCAAACCCCAAGAAAGTAAAACCAGCTAGGATTCTTACATCTAGAGCTCTCCTATATAATAAAAAGCTACCATGCAAATTGTCCCCTTGACCAGGAGTTCAACCAGGGGGTGGGGCTGACCAGCCAACCTCTTGCGTCCCCTTCCCCTGGCTGCCCCAATCAGGGCACCCGGCTGGACCCCATCTGTGCACAAATTCGTGCACCAGGCCTCTAGTGAATGTATAAAAGGGAGGCACATTGTGAGGTAAGGGCCAGGACAGCTGTGGAAATGGCTGGAATTCATTAGCACTCTTTATTCAAGGGCCTGATTCTCAGAAATTACCAAAGCAAAGTAGTGCTTTCATTAGGAAACCCCACCACCACCCTCCCAATAATATGGTTGAAGTATCCATTTCTCAGTGCAGAAATAATACCCCTCCAAAAAATATATGTGGCATGTCAAGAAACTGAATATTAAAGGAAAGAGTAATTTACATATCTAATGTATCTTTCTCCTACCTTCACCCAGCACTCAGGAGGAAAAGCTCTAAAACTAGTGTCCAAAGATCTCAAGCATTGCACCAAGGGCCAGTCGGCCTTGACCCATCTTAGAAAGTGTATATACACCTCAAGCTGAATTTAGAACAGGCAACTGGCATGAATTAGTACTAAAAAAAGTATTATAAGACAATTTATTCTGATAGACCAAGTAAAGAATGTCCTGCCTTTCAGAAAGCTGATGAAATGACCCTTGTAAATTCTGATATTGATTGTTAATTTGACCAGCTAAACCAGATTCTATTCTATTCTGGACCCAAGGATTATCTTGTTTGGTATTTCAAGAGTATTTAATATATGCCATTGTTTTTTCTATTTTGGGAATCTTTTGAATGGAATAACTTTTCTTTGTCTAACTTTTCTTTGTCTTTGTCAAAAGACAAAAAAAAGTATGATAAGGTAACATATTTTGCTTTTTAAGTAAGTCACTTAATACAACATTTTGGTAATTTGGGTGAAACATTTGTGGTAGTTTCCATCTTCAGTGTCATTGATCTCCATCCTCTGGTATAGAATTTAAGAATTATTTTTGACACTTTTAATTGAACCAGTATGTAAATCAGTATACTTTTCTGTGATTCATAGAAGAAAAGTATGAATACCATAAATGAGAAGATCTGTTGAAAAACCTCACAATCTCACTTTCTTAAAAACCTCACAATCTCACTTAATATCCCTCAAAAATAAGCTTCAATAAAAAACACAGGTTTATAACACCTTTAAAGTTACTATTGCATCCTTCACTGTCTATTTTAAAAGACAACCCTAGGATGGGGAATCTGGACTTCACTGTCTCCCAGAGCACATACAGTGGGAAATCTGTTACCTTCCCGACATCGAATCTACAATGGTCTTCTTGTTTTGGTGGGATTAACCCTTCCATCCTCTCCAGAGCTGGTGTCTGATTGCTATAAACCATCAGGATAGTCTCACCCCCTTGCCATAGATATTGTTTCAAGTGACCCAGGTTTAAGCTAATGAATGGTCCAGTCAGCAGGAATCTCAGAACTTCAGTTAGATATTTGAGGAACGCACCTTAACTTCCTTTGGATAAGAGAGAAGAAGCATGTGGACCTAATTGTACAGACGGATATCCTATAACCTCAAAGGGCCCAGCCTTAGGGTAAAGCCCGCTTTGTAGATGAAAAGATGGAAGAAACTGAGTCCACAATGACATCACTGAGCTGCAGTCTAACCAATTCTGGAATTCACACCACCTCCGTTTTATGAAACCTGTACATTAAGCTAGTATTTAATCGATGTGAGTTGGTTTTTCTCTTACTTGCAATGGAAAATTTTCTAAATGAGGTGGAAATATTAGGCTATTGCACATGCATAAAATCACATTAGAATGAGCATAAGTACTTATGATTCTATCCCTGGTAGTTCTGGGGATTCTTTAAAATATTATTATTATGTTTAACTTTAAGGTCACAATTTAGTAAGTACCATCATTTTTTTAAATACCTCTTCTGCCTTTAATATTGGTCTACTTTTCTTCTTATTCTTCCTCAATACCAGCCTTCACCTGACTGTTCCACTCAGGGGAAACAAAAACAAAAAGGAAGAAGATTGCCATCTCTTTTCAAGTCAATACAGTCACTTCTACTTATAGAAAGTTGGCTTTATTCACAGGGCACAGCAGTTCCCCTCTTTACAAGGGGCCTGCAAAAACAATGAAGTCCAGTACTCCTCAGGCTAATCAAGTGTCGCAGCACAATTTTGTTTAAAAAAAAAAAAAAGAAAGAAAGAAAGAAAGAACAAACAAAAAGATGGCCAGGTATGATCAAATCCAAATCCACATCCATCCCTCACCAAATCTAACACTGTATTTCTTTTATTTTCTAAAAACTATATCACTTCCTCAGTTGACCCTTCCTGGAGATAGAAGGCTAACTAATATGTAAAAAAAAAAAAATTAATATGGCCCTGGCCAGGTTTCTCAATGGTTAGAGCATCAGCTGGCAGACTAAAGGGTTGTGGATTTGATTCCTTGAATATGGCATGAACCTCAGTTGCAGGTTCCAGCCCTGGTAGGGGCACGTGTGAGAGGCAACCCATCAATGTGTCTCACATAGATGTCTCTCTCTCTCTCTCTCTCTCTCTCTCTCTCTCTCTCTCTCTCCCTCCCTCCATCTCCCTCTCTCTCTCTTTCTCTCCCTCTCTCCTCCTTCTTCCTTTCCACTCTCTCTAGAAATCAATGGAAAAAATATCCTCAGGTGAGGATTTAAAAAAATTATAATATTTAATATTAAAATATTGAAACCAGTGGTTGAAGGGCCTCTATAGACAGGTTTCTTGTGGTCCTTTAGAAAGCACACTGTAGTTTTCCTGCTTTAAGCCACAGGCAAAGCTCCAAGTGACAGTATTTGGGTCAAAGCACCAGAAAAATGAATTGTAAAAGAGGACACAGAAGTACTTACCCCAGAGATACTCATACTATTTATTTCAAAGCCAAGGTGATAGCCTTTAGCAACTTGTGCAGGAGTCAGTAGGCTAAAGGGCAGAGTTAGTGAGAGGTTAAAAGAGTTATTGCTACTTGGTGACTAACCCCATTTGATTGTCTTAAGTGTGTCTGGCTTCTAGAATGTGCTTTTATTGCAGATGATTATGAATGTTCCAAGTGGACTCATTGCAGTCACCTGGCTTAAGGACTGTAAGGCACTTTGGAAATCAAATTTCAGGAGAAAAGATTGGTTTGGGAAACAATGAACAAGGAGAACTTTTCTCTTTGCAGAGCTGCGGCGTGTCAAAGTTTATCCTCATTATATTATGGTAGGAAGGAAAGAACAAATTAAGACATTTAACTGCTTAAAATGTGAGACCCAATTGCACTTAACACAGCAAACCTTGTTACTGGACCTGTGGGCTTACCTTTTGCCTGTGTGAAGTCTGGTATGTGTTAGCAAATAACATTTTTTTTCAAATTGTGGAATGGATCTGGGCTGAGTGGATAATCATTGCTACACAATCTCTGCCATACAGTAGAAGATTCTGCAGGATTCAAAGAGTTTTAGAATAAGATCAAAAGTCCTTCAAAGAAGACGACATTAAAATAATCTTATCTGCCCACCATTGCTAGAGCCAGCATGCTTTAAATTCATAACAATTATATAACTGCCCAAGTTCTAATTTGTAATATAAAAGAGTCATTCAAACTGTCAAACTACCCTTTCAAATTGGCTCCTGTAATTAAATAACCATTAAGGGCTTAGTGATGTTCCAGTAACTTTTCATGAGAGAGAGACGGAGAGAGAGAATGACTCCTTTTCTGTGGCCAATAACCCATGTTTTCATTGACTTTTGATGAGTTGGTAGATGTTGTTCTGTATTCTAAATTATATGCTAAATTAACAAGGCTGTCTGCTTAGGTTCTTCTTTTGAAGGCACACTGAGATGGCTTTCTGCTAATTCTCTTACCGAAAGCATGATGTGATGTCTCAGACTCTTGTTAGGTGCCTGGAATCCCCATTTCCTCCACGCTGGTGCTTTGCTGGATCACAAGCCCTCTGATCAGAGGAAGAACTCCTAGCTACCTAATGTTCAATCAGCCAGGAAGTCTGTATCTCAATATTCCAAAGGCATCCACTAAAGCATTTAAAACTTCCTAACAATATTTTTAAAGACTTGTTAGTGCATCTATTTACAGGAAGAACACGTCTCCAATGCTGAGTGCAAGTAGTTCATATTTGTCTATAAAATAAGAGTGATAAATGGAGCGATCAAGAAAAAGAGGTAATTTCAGCATATTCTAGCGCACATTTATTCATTCACTTTTCAAGCTTTGTGCTTATAGAAAACTTGGGGGTTCAACTCTGTAACTCATTTTTCTCTTTATTCTGAATAGTTTCAAAGCCACAGTCTGGAAGGTTGACCCATTCTCTAGAAACATGAGGGGTTAAGAAGGGGGAAGATGATTGAATTTTGCTATTTAAAGTTTTGAGAATGTGATTTTTGTTTTTTTTACCTTTGGCCATAATGGTCAATTTACTTTTTAAAGTTCTAGATCAATAGACCCGCACAATTAGTAAAAACTGAAGTTCATTCACCACTGTGATACCTAAGAATAGCATACCTAATGGCAACAATCCACCTCCTCCAGGCTGATTGATACACAGTTTTCCACTAGAAACGCCCTCACAGTGTAGTCTTGACCTGAGGCATGACAGCCACAAATTTCCCAGGTGGCCATGAACATGGGCCAGGGCGTGGGTGTGCTTTAGAAGAAACTAATCCTGGGCATTCTGAGAACCAGGTTCAAATTTCAGGCAAACTCCTCATATCTATGCTGGTCCAGACCTCATCCCTCAAAATAGACCAGCTACCATGAGTTTTTGCAATCCATTTACCCCATATATCTTATGGGTTGAGTGTCCCCCCAAAATTCATATGTTGGATTCCTAAAGCCTAGTACCTCAGAATGTGACTTTGTTTGGAAATAGAATGATTGCAAATGTAGTTAGTTAAGATGGGGTCATGTTGTAGTAGGCTGGATCCCTAATCCAATATGACTGGTGTTCTTATGAAAAGGGAAAATTCGGACACAGACATATGCACATAGGTAAAACACCTTGTGAAGATATAGGCAGAGACTGGGTGATGCTTCTACAAGCCAAAAATACCAAAGATTGCCAGCAGACCACCAGAAGCTAGGGGAAAGCATGAAACAGATTTTTTCTCACAGTCAAGAGAAATAACCAATCCTGCCAACATCTTGATCTCAGACTTCTAGCCCCCAAAATGAGACAATAAATTTCTGTCAGATCCCTTCTACCTCTGTATTCTATCAATCTTTATTTTGTTACTTCTTATCTACACTAATAAAAGAGAAAGATGCAAATTAATTGTACATTTGCGATGCCCACCAGCCAATCAGTAGTGAGTATGCAAATTAACTTCATTGCCTCTATGGAGACTGACAACAGGGAGCAGACAGCTCCCAGCATGGCAGGGCCTGCTTGGCCATCGCTGCGGCAACCCAGAAGCAGGCAAGCCCGCTCGCAGCTCCCAGCCTAGCAGGCCATCATCCTGGCGACTGGGGAGCAGGCAAGCACTCAGCATGGCCTGCTTGGTTGTCGCTGTGCTATGGAGCAGGCAGGCCCCGCAGAGATTAGAGAACCACGGGGAACAGGCCTAAGCCATCAGTAGGACATCCCCTGAGGGCTCCTAGATTGGAAAGGGTGCAGGTCAGGCTGAGGAACACACACACACACACACACACACACACACACACACACACACACCATGCACAAATTTCGTGCACCGGGCCTCTAGTTGTAAAATAGTATTCCTACTGCAAAGCATTTTTCAGAAACCATAAAAAAATGAAGTTCACACATATTCCCAGCACCCAGAAAAACTACTCTTTGGAATATAGCCTACATCTTAATTTAATAAACAACTGTTACATGAAATGTTTATTTACAGCCACCATATTTTCAAAAAGGACAGGAAGTCCTAATATTCAAAAGGACTACTGAAATTAGGCTAAAAGTAGAAGGGCTTTGTGATGAACACAAGGACCTCTTAGACTAGAAATGGTCATCAAGCATGGCTGCAGATGACCACTACTATGGATTTCATGATGGCAGGGGATTTGCTTGTTTGTCTGCCTATAACCTTTGTTTGACTTGCAGAAATTTCCCTGAAATAGGGCCAACAACCAGAGGCAGTTATCTGAAGATCTTTGAAGATGGTAAGACACGTAAGGTAAATGGTCTACCTAGCATTTTCCAGGCTACCTAATGACAGTCAACCAGAGGCAGAGCCATTGCTAGGAATGACCACAATTACCAGTTCTGAACACCCTGGAAACAACTCATATTTGAGGCATATTTGGTCTTCCAGAGTAGATGAAAGTATTCCTAGCACCATGTCTCTTTGTAGCAAATATGTTCAAGGTGGTTTCAGAGTACTTGGACACTACTGGGGCTCTCCATGAAATAAGTGACGTATTGACTTCGGGGGTTAGTTTCTTATTTAGAATGATGTTTGCAGTGGTCCTGAGTCAAAACTGCTGGCTTAAGGCTGAAAGGTCTCTATATAGCCCTCCAATTCATGGTTAACTATGATTTCAGAAAACTAAATTGGACTTGAGTTTTTATCTTAATTTATCACTGAAAATTGTACTTTGTTGCCAATAAACCATGAACTTTTTTCACTTGTCAAATAGTTACTAAAATA
Source organism: Myotis daubentonii (assembly GCF_963259705.1). Taxonomy (NCBI): domain Eukaryota; kingdom Metazoa; phylum Chordata; class Mammalia; order Chiroptera; family Vespertilionidae; genus Myotis; species Myotis daubentonii. The sequence continues at coordinate 207,737,205 of NC_081840.1, read as the reverse complement.
TTAAGTGATATCTTTACCAGAACTGAGTACCTATTGAATAATAATTTCCTTCCACTAGTTATACTACCTATCAAGACTAAGTTTAATTTCATGTATTTATTACTTATGTATTGAGCATCTATTACATGTTAAAAATTGAGGGTACAAAGTGGAATAAGATAAACATGATCCTTTTCCTTGAAGAGCCTTCAAGCTAGTGGTAGAGCTCCACTAACAAATAATTGCAGGAGAGGATGATGAGTGTAATTAAAGGGGAAGAAGAATACAGTGTATGATTCAGAGCATAAGCTCAATATAAATTTGATGAATGAAAGAACTCATAAATGACATGGGAGCATTTGGCAAGGATAACTAATCCAGGCTTGGAGGAACCAAGAAGGCTTCCAGGAGGAAATTATATTTAAACTGAGATCTGAAGGATGAATAGGAATTTGACAAAAGAGAAAAGGAAGGGATGACCAGAAGAGAAAGCATTTTAAGTAGAAAGAACAAGTAAAAGAGCAAGGAGTCAAGAGACAGCATGACACCCTGGGAAAATTGAAACAAATTGGGAATGATTGGCATGTAGAGTCACATAAGATAAGGCTGGAAAATAGGCAAGAACCAGAGCATCTCAGATTTTAAAGCAGTTAAGAAGTTTGAATTGTATCCTAAGAACAATAGAAACTCATAATAGGGTTTTAGGTAACCTGCAAAGACCATAACTATATTTGTATTTTAGACCATCCCTCTTACTACTAGAGGGATTCAATACTAGAGAAGGGAGATGATGGTAATCTTGACTAGGCAATGACATAGAAAAAATGTAATATATAAAAAATATTTAGGAGATATAATCAAAGAGGCTCAGAACTAGATGTGAAGAATGAAGAAGGGAAATGTAAAGATGATATCCAAGTGTCTGGGAATATGGTGTTTAGTTATCTGTATTTCTCTATAACAAACTGAGTACCTATTAAATAATAATTTCACTCAATATTTAATGACTAAACAGATAAATGTTTTATTATTTCTCATGATTCTGTTCATTGATGGTGCTCAGCTGGATGGTTCTTCTGTTGGTTTGCTTGGGCTGCCTCATGTGTTTGCAGTCAGATAGAACATCCAAGATGGCTGAAGTCATATGTCTGAAACTGGCTCAGCTGGGATGTTCAGAGAGTTGGGCTTCTCTCTTCTTTCCATGTAAACTCAGGGCTTCCCTGTCTCCAGAGGGATTCCCCAGAAGAGCAGCTGGACATCTTAGGTGGCAGTTCAAGGCTCCCACAAGTGCAAAGGTGGAAGCTGCCAGTGCCATGTCTCACTTCCACCACATTCCATTGGTTAAAGTGGGTCACCGTGCCAGGATGATTCCATGTGGGAGGGTCTCAATGAAAGTGAACATGGGGACATATGGTTTCTTGGGGCCATCTCTGGAGAATAGCTACAACACATGGTGATACCATTCCCTGAAGACAGGAAAACTGAAAGAGGTACAGGTTTGAGGAAAGGAGAGCTTTTAAGTTAGATTTTGAATAGACTGGGCTTGAGATGCATATGAGACATCCAGTAGATAGGCAGATATGTATAGGGAGCTATAATTTAGGAAAGAAGAGTGTGCTACAGATATAGATTTGAGAGTTCTTGTCATATGGCAATTGATATGGTAAGACTGGATAGAATGAGGAGAAGAAAACCCAGGCTAGAAAACTAAAAAAAAACTCCAATATTTTAAGACTTGGACTGGGAAAAAGAATTTTAAGGGCTGAGAAGATGAAGTTAAAGAAGTAGCAGGAAAATCGGTAGAGCTTTGAGTCACATAATCCAAGGGATGTTGGCAGAGTCAGATGCCTCCAAGGAGGCTGTAAATCAGAATAAGCTAGGTGATGCTGCAGTAACAAAAAAAAAACCCGAGTCACAGTGGCTTCTACGTGTTGGTTTCCCCCTCACACTCAGTCTACTACAGGACTCTGAGGAACCTGACCCTGAACAGTGCCAAAGGTCCAGGCTGGTTCCATCCTGTTTCTCTACCATCTAAGATCAGGCCTCCACAACCATAACAGGGTAAGAGACAGCATGGAGGGCTCACTCATGAGCTTCTATGCTTCAGCACAGAAGTGCTACACATCACTTCCCTCTAGAGCAGTGGTTCTCAACCTTCTGGCCCTTTAAATACAGTTCGCCATGTTGTGACCCAACCATAAAATCATTTTTGTTGTTACTTCATAACTGTAATGTTGCTACTGTTATGAATTGTAATGTAAATATCTGATATGCAAGATGGTCTTAGGCGATCCCTGTGAAAGGGTCGTTCAACTGTCAAAGGGTCGCGACCCACAGGTTGAGAACCGCAGCTCTAGAGGTTTTGGCCAGAAGTAATTTTCAAATTAACTATAGGGATGATCAGAAAATGTAGTCCTCCTGTACATCCAAAAAGAGGAAAATAAAATAGAACTTAGTGAATTCAGAATATTGTCTTTACCACAAAGATTAAGTAGGGTGAGGGCTGAAAAATTGTCTTTTGAATGGAGCAGCAAAATTATCTTTTTATCCTAAGCATCTTACCATTATGGGTCCTCAAAAAAAGATGTTTATTGAGATGCATAAGCACCTACTGCATGTTTAAGCATGCCTAAATCTCATTCTGAAATAATCCCTAATAACTCTTTTATACCTAAGGGCCTTGGCTTTTAATAACCAGCTCTCCAAGTCTATATAATAACACCCATAAAAAATAAAACATCTGTAAGGTGTCTTCCATCATGATAAAAGCCAATTTGGATGAGCGCATGGTCAATCTGGCTGACTTTGCCTTTTCAGACAGTCAAAAATATGAATCAACGGAGACAGTGGCTGCGTGGAGGCCCTAGTCTAAGCCAGAAACTTTAATTGCATTGTCTTCTCTTATGACAAGTAATTAGAAATGACTGTTTCCTACCAGTCTGAATTACAAGATGATTATTTCCCTTTAACATTCACTGGCTGCTTGGCATTGCAAGACTGTGGTATTATTAAAAATATACTAATGATTGGAAAAAATGGCCAATGAAGAACAATTTTCTAACTTTCAGGGTCAGCTCAGTCACAAGTATAGGCTAAGTGGGAAGGACTAAAGGTTGCATGAAAACCTGACTTGATGGGTCATCCTGGCAATATTGGAATGTCACTGTCCAAAAAATAAATAAAAAGCTCATTTTCAAGCCAGCTATTTTCCTTATGTCTTAATTAACAAAAATGTAAAACTAACAAAAGAGGAGCTAGTGATTGACGAGAAAAAATAGTCTGCTTCCAACAAGAAGAAATCGTCCATCAGAATCAATTAGAGGCCAAGACCACTCCCTTCACCAGGGAGAAGGAATTTCAATCTTCAGTAAATGAAAAGGGAAGAAGCCTGGAGAAAATCAGCTCAAGGAAGTATTTTAGGGTGGAGGGTAAACATCATGTTGTCTTATAGGCACCATTTCCCCTAATGATGGGGAAGAATCAATTATTTTAAAAACACTAATGTGGAGAGTAAAAGATGCATTCAAATTACAGTTCTGCTCTCCCTCTGGCAAAAATCAATCTACGTTAGAAAAATAATTATGCCCAAGTAATAGGAGCACACAACACAAAGAAACTTTTTACAGGACAAATTCTTCATAGTTGCAACAAAGAATTACTGCCACTAATAATATAATGCCTTCTGCTTCCTTTGTTACACATCTCAGAGAAAGAAAGTTGAGTTAAAAGCCTACAATTCCAACATATTCAGGTTTCAAAAGACAGTGTGGCTCCACAAACATGGCAATTTCTTTGACATGGGTATCTGAGTTTGCAGTCAAAGTGGTTGGTCTCACGGGTCCACAGAAGGACAGACAATACATCCGGATGATCCATGCAGACCATTTGCAAAGCTATCTAGATAGATAGATGATAGATAGATAGATAGATAGATAGATAGATAGATAGATAGATAGATAGATAGATAGATAGATAGATGATAGAGATATGTAGATATATAGATATAGAGATAGATAGATAGATAGATAGATAGATAGATAGATAGATAGATAGATAGATAGATGATAGATAGATAGATGGAGCAGCAAGCAGAAAGAGGCAGACACCCACCTGTGGACAGTTTGCAGAGGGTCGAGTAGTGGTTATAAACCATCACTGTAGGCATATTGCAATCTGTCATTACCAGGACAATGAAAGGTGGAATTGGAGGAGAAAACAAAACAAAAGGAAATGGTTTTTCTCCTGGGTAAGAAATGAACTAGCATCCAAAGAGTGACATTGGTGGCATAACAGAGATCTACAAAGGTGAGGTGATGGAGGAAGAAGTACATTGCAGTCTCCAGTCACTTCTGATTAACATAACGATGCTTACATTGCTGTTTTCTGTGAGGAGATAGATAGCTAGGAATACGGCAAAAAGGACAGGCTGCAACTCAACTCCATCTGTCAGTCAAGGAAAATAAATCAGCCATGTGTAGTTTCGCATTGTATTTGCTTGGCTTCCGATGAGGTCTAAAGGGGGAAAAAGAAAAAAATGTATTTGTCTTTTGCCATTTGCACATTAAAAAAGGACATGCGACTACTTTCAGTTTTCTGCTCTCAACTGTTTGAACATATACTATGAAGAGGTGTTAAAATAAAACTCAGAGAGCTTTACTTGATATGAGTATTTATAAAGTAAATTGTGAACAAGGAGACTTCAAAACCAAAAGTGGTCAGAAGCTGGATCTCGGCAGGTACAGCTCAGTTACTACAGCAGATGAGCAAGTACAGTGTTTTCATCTTGTGATGGGCTACAAAACCTCACATGCCTCTTGGGTTAGTAGCGTAGGCTGACTTGTTTGCAGCTGATTGGATAAGAAGCTGCAAGATTGATTACACGGACGTGAAAGCTTACTACGTTGTGTTTAAGGCCAGAGTCCACATTTTGGGACATCAGGATAGTTTAGGTTAGATGGCTATGAATGGTTGGCTTAAGGGTATACTCAAACTGTGGCTTCCACTTTGGTTTTTTCTTTAATAGAGGTAAAAGTGTGTGGATTTGCAAAATGTGAAAATGTATCTTGAGGATTCAGAAGGATGAGCCACAGTATACATGAAAACGTGGACTTATTACCTATTTCTTATCATAGTCAACTACGTTCTTTAGAAAAAGAAAGGTTACTTTCAAGTTTGGTGAAGCCTACATGGTTTGAACCACGGTTCTCTGAACCATCTATGAAAACTAATTGCCTCCGTTTCTTTCTTATGCTGTAGACAGGTGAATTCTTGCCTGCAGAAGTCAGCAAATGTTCCTTCTGCCCACCCTACCACTTTCTGATCTCAGATGGACTAGCATCATATGGAACCACTATTTTTTAGCAGAAATAATTATTTAACTGGCAGGAAATTATAAAAAAATTTTTCTTGTATCTATTTACCAAAAGATGCCCATAATGAGTTAAAAAAAAAAAAGTTATGAGAGAGAGAGAGAGAGAGAGAGAGAGAGAGAGAATTTTCTTTCTCTCCAAAAAAGAGAAATATGCTTGTGACTGGATAGAAAAAAATCCTAAAGGGAATATTGTGAACTTTTGATTATTTCTGATGAGAGATAAGGAAGGGTGTAAGGAATGGGACTGTCTTTTTTTATTTTATCCACTTTACTATTGTTTTATTCTTTTCCCTGTGAATAATTACTACTTTGATAATTGCTTAAGCATTTAACTCTTTAAAATAAAGATATTTAACCATGGTAGTTGGGGGCAAGTGAATTGTGAGAAGTATCTCTGAAAGCAAACTAAACTTCCAACCTGTAGATAATAAGTCTTGGGGATCTACTGCCCCGCATCATGACTATAGGCTATAATACTGTATTATAAACTTTAAAGTTGCTTAGAGACTAGATCTTCATTGTTCCCACCACAAAAAAGAAATGGTATTTATGTGATGTGATAGAGGTGTTAGCTAATGCTCTTTGGTAATCATATCTACATATATAAAAGCCTAACTGACTGTTACTACCAGATGGCCATCCTGTAGCTATGATGTGCACTGACAACCAGGGTCAGGCACTCAATGCAGGAGCTGCCCCCTGGTGGTGAGTGTGCTCCCACAGCCAACCTCCCATGGTCCTACCTCTCTACCCTCCACCCCCCACACCAGCCAGCCCCAATTGGCCCAAATCACTGGCCTGGCCGAGGGACCCCACCCGTGCACAAATTCGTGCACCAGGCCTCTAGTAGTATTATATACTAGTAAATGTATCAAATCAACATGATCACCTTGAACTTACACAATGTTGAATTCCACTGTGTCTCTAAATAAGTAAATGAATAAATAAATAAGACAAGCTAATTTTTAATACAAGATACTCAACTTCCAGAATACTGTGATGAAAAAGTTAACTATTTGTCATTTACAGCACATGTAGAAATAATGTGAACTTATTTAATGAAGCTCAACTACCATATACATGGGACTAAATAGAGAAGAAGTTATTCACTTTAAAATTAATGTTTCAACAGAAAAAATATTGAATGTAAAATAAATATAACCTTACATGGTTTAGTCAGAAGTAGATAAGCTTAGGGGTTTTTTTTGGAAGAGATTCTGGAGGAAAATTCTGAGTATGAGTACACCAAAGGGCTTAACAACACTGACTCCTTGTTATGTCATCTACAGTTCCAATGTTTGACTTTTTTTTCTCTTTACTACCAGCACTATTAGTACATATATTAGACAGGATAAAACTTTTTGTTTTTGTATTTTGCCTCATATGAGAAAGGAGAGGGAAGATGAAGGAAGTTATGGAAGAGGGGAACATTGCTCAGGAAAGAAAAATATTTCTGAGGTAATTGACAATAGTTTAAAAAGAGAGACATCAACGTGGAATGTGCTTAAAAAATCCCTGTGTATAGATATGAAGAGGAAAATTAGCCCCCCAAAAATAATTGAGCTACAGCTGTTTAAAAAGAAGGGTAAGGGAGTAGGGTAGACCCAGTGTGTTCTCTTGAACCTGCTGACCTTTGAGTGGGTAGAGAAATTTAAAGAGAGAGAGAGAGAGAGAGAGAGAGAGAGAGAGAGAAAGAGAGAGAGAGAGAGGCAATCTATTTGCATTATACAATTCTCTAAGTAAGAATTTTATTACTTGAGGAGTCCTTGTAACTGATTCTTTAATAGTGTCAACCAGTTTGGATATGACTATGGAAAATCTCTATTAATCATCTCAAATTAATAAGATGACAGAGAAGTTAGCATCCTAAAATCAGAAAGAAAAGACTCTCAACCCACCCAAAGCTGTAAGAGGGAAAACATTTTGACCAATAATTAAAGTCACTTTGGCCAATGCTTGTTGCATTAAGAATCTTCAAATACTGAAGTTGGTTATTTACCAGGTCTTATATATCCAGTAGATGTAGCTTCTATAAGCCACAGTCTTTAAAATTCATTCTTATTGATTGATATTCAACAATATTGATTCTACTGTATTAGACTGAGTGGTTTATTTTAAACTACAGTGCAGAGAGCAGTAGTTTGCTTGAAAACAATAAAATAATAATGATAATCATTTTTCCTCTCCCCCTCTTTTAGGCTTTGACCAGGAGAGAATAACTACAAGAAACTACTAATTTACAAAATGTGCAGATGACCTAGTTTATTCATAACCATAGGAGTTTTAATTTATTAAACAACAATTTAATATAAGCAGTGCCTAGTAATTCTAGTTCGCCATGTGTTTTGTAGAGAATAATGTATTACTTAATGGGGAAGATAAATCTATTATTGGAAATTTTTAATAATAAACAAAATTATGTTTGGGTATTTTCATGGGAAGTAATTAGTTGCAAACTGTCCTTCCCTGAAGTGTGGCAGTATTGGTGGCAATTGCTCTTTAGTGGTGAATTCTCTGCTAACTGACCTACCCACATCTTGCTTCAGTGGAATGGAGAGAGGACCGGGAGTGGGAGGACAGTGTGGGAGGTCCAAGGTCCAAAAGAGGGCTCATTAAAATAAATCCCTGTCATCCTTTAGCTCTGACCCCTTTTTCCAGCTACCACAGAGGGGATCTAGAGATAAAGGAGAAGCAGCAGGTGAAGGACTTGGCTTCATGGCCCCAAATTACTCGAGAGACTGCAGAAAGTCCAGGTGCTCCAGAAAACCTCTCCCTCCACTGGAAGACTCCTTTGCATCAAAGCATTCGTTCTAGATGGCCCTTGGTAAAATGCTAATGTTAAACCAGGGAGGGAACAGGTTAATTCATGTGAATCTGTGAGCACTTGGGCATTCATTGGTAATTGTGTTATAGGTAAGCTTTGGAAACTGGCTGTGTATTGTTTGAACCCTGCAAGTGACAAAAGCCTGGCTCAGTCACACTTAAATAAGGAACTCGTTGGTTCATAAAGCCATGGGATTAAGTGGAGAGCTTCAGGAATAAGGCCACATGGTCTGAAACCAACAACTCAGACACCACCAGAATTCTCTACCAGCCGTGGGCAAACTACGGCCCGCGGGCCAGATCCGGCCCGTTTGAAATGAATAAAACTAAAAAAAAAAAAAAAGACCGTACCCTTTTATGTAATGATGTTTACTTTGAATTTATATTAGTTCACACAAACACTCCATCCATGCTTTTGTTCCGGCCCTCCGGTCCAGTTTAAGAACCCATTGTGGCCCTCGAGCCAAAAAGTTTGCCCACCCCTGCAGCCCATCTCCCAGTTCTATTTCTCTCAGGGTATTGATAGAATATTCTATTATTGAAGATAAGCTTTCTCCATACAGCCCAAGAAGATTAATACAGACAGATCTGTACTTGTCTTCCTAGCTTAGCAACACCAACAAAAAAGAGATTTCTTCTTTCATCCAGCACCTATATCAACCCAAGGGGAGGCCATGAGTGGTCCAAAGGGTTACATACTTACTCATTGGGCCAATCACTGTTGTCAAGAGGAAGGGGCACTATGATAGGTTTAGTGCCCATCCTTGTAGCCCTAGGAGTAAGAAAGTTAGTAATGAAACCTTCTACAGGGCTCAGTATTTCAACCAACTTAGCAGAATCCTACACACATCTGACTTCCAGTGGTACAGACTATCTGAAATGTCACATCTCTCCTCCCCTTTTTTTCTTAAATAATATCAATCAGTAACCACTAATATGGCTGCAATAGTTGTTTAAATATTAAAATATAGCTGTTTCATGTGGTAAAGAATCACTCCTCTAAGTTATCCTGAATGCCTGCCTGAGACCCTGGCCATCCCAGCTCCTCTCCTGGGACCCTCGGAATTCTTCCATGATCCAGCAGCTGGATTATTGTCTGGCACAGATAGGGACCCTAGAGATCAGAACCCCTCTGATGTGTACTCCATTTGATTGGTCAGTGCTGATGGGTGATAGTTTGAACATCACCCTAGGCTGGAAGTCTAACATCCAGTGGCCCTCCTCAGCTCCTGAGTCCACTCCAAAATGTAAGACAGAAGTACAATAGACAGAGGTCACCGGACCTCATCCTTATGTTCCATTTGAAATCTTGCTTTAGATACCGAAAACCTGAAATTAAGTCAGATTTCCATGACCCATGACCAGCAAATATGACCCTGTGGGTGATGTTTATTTTGCTAGAGGAGAAAAAAAAAAAAAGCTCAGCTTATGAGTAAGAGATGCAGGCTATGTATCCAAAACAGTACAAATATGATTTTAAGAATTTAAAAAGTGGGAAAGACAGAATTAATTTGATAGCCCATCCAAGGACATCCTCAGATCACTGCATCCTTTTTTCAGCTGGGCCAGAGCGGTGTGATGGGACAGAAAGGACACTGGATTTGGGGCTACCTGGGAATAGTAGAAAGAACAGGTTTTAACTGGTTCCCTAGTTACAATCTATACACTAGTCACTGCATCTGTAAAATAGGGAATAATAATATTTACCTAAAAGTGCTCTGAGGCATGAATGAACTAAGGTATGCTGAGTGCTTGGCATGCAGTAGGCACTCAATAAAAGTAAATGCATGGGGTTTATTTTTTGCTTTTACTCTCCTTTCTTGTTCTCTCTCTACCCACCCCCTACTCCTATCCAACACGCACACACACACACACACACACACACACACACACACTTGCACAGGAATTTGTAGTGGGACCACAATCAGGACACTTAATGTATATGCCTTAGTTTTGCAACATGAAAGGCAGGGATCTTGCAGGATGTCTCGAATGGTGAGACTATTAATGTGAATCAGGATACAGAAGTGGGGGACTGCTAGTTGTCAAGAGGAGCAAAAGGAGATGACAGGTTTACATAATTTCCCATGCATATCTCCATAGTTTCTATAGCATAGCATACAAAACCATCTACACAGTTTGCCTGTGGATTAAAGCCAAGCTCTATAGTATTGAACATGCCAATCATTTTATCAAATGATCCCATCTTTCAGAATATTTCTGGCCTAGAGTAGATACTCCATAAGTACTTGTTGAGTAGAAGAGTGCATTTGTGATGAATCTACTGCCTTTGTAAGGCAAAGGCAGTATAAAGTAGGATGTTTTAAGGTATGTGTGGGCTGACTTCATACCAAACCCAGACTAATATGTGAAGAAAGAAAAATGAACCAGCTCACGATTATGCTGAAGTTTACACTTCTCCTCCAACTGGTAATTGCTTTAAGAAGAGCCTTCTGACTCAGTCATTGTCAGCTAATAGATGAAAATGTATGCTTTTCTAAGGGTATATTTGAATCTCTAAAGTCTTGTGTTTCACACCAAGAAACATATTTCAGTCAACATTTCCACTTACTAAAAGGAAGTAATCAGTGAATGAACTTTGTTTTTAAGGAATTACCTTTGGGAAGTAGAAATCTATGCATAATTCATGAGTTGGCAAATGATTTTTCTGCTTCTGCAGCATTGCTCACATAAAACACCTGGCCCAGAGGTGTGAAATTCCCCTCTTCTCTGAAGATCCATCAAGTATTAAGTGTCTTCTCTCAACAGACACTGTTAGAGAAGTTCAAAGTGATGGCAAGAAACCATTAGAGCCCTGACTGGTTTGGCTCAGTGGATAGAGCATCAGCCTGCGGACTCAAGGGTCCCAGGTTCGATTCCAGTCAAGGGCATGTACCTTGGTTGCAGGCACATCCCCAGTAGGAGATGTGCAGGAGGCAGCTGATCGATGTTTCTCTCTCATCGATGTCTCTAACTCGCTATCCCTCTCCCTTCCTCTCTGTAAAAAAACAATAAAATATATTTTTTTAAAAAAAGAAACCATTAGAGAAAGGGAGGGGTGTTATCAAGAGTTAAGTTGTAATCTACACTAATAAAAGAGAAAGATGAAAATTGACCATACCTTCGCAACACCCACCAGCCAATCAGGAGTGCGTATGCAAATTAACCCAACAAAGCTGGCAGGTTGATTTGCATACGCAGACACTGAGTGGCCAGGGGAGGGTGGGGGATGCACCACCCCAGCCGCTCTAGGCCTCTGGGCAGCATGGGAAGGCAGAAAGGCGGCTCTGGGCTGGAGCGAAGGCGGTGCTGACAGCCAGGGGAAGGAAGGGCCATTCTGCACAAATCTTCGTGCATTGGGCCTCTAGTGTTATAAATAACACACATTCCTTTAAGTTAGATGTTTCTGGGGGGTGAAATTTCAAAAGCTGGATAAAAGAATGGCATGTGACTCTTACCTTATGAAAGGCCTTTGAGCCACAGTAAGGAATTTAGACTGTCTCCTACAGCAACAAAGAGTCATTAAATGTGTTCAGCAGCATGTGTGGGTGATGGACTTATGAGCTTTGGAAAGATGATGCTGGCAACTTGTGGAGAATGAACTGGAGAGGATTAGCCTAGAAGGAAGGAGCTGAAGAGGAAGCCATTATGATAGCCAGGTAATCAATGCAGGGGACTGAGCTCAGACCATTTCAGTGAAGATGCTGATTAAAGGAGGCCCAGGATATGCGAGTGGAGGGTGTCAATAAATATCTCAGCAGGCAGGGAAAGGACATAGGAGTCAGGACTGACAATATGACTTAAATGTAAGTGGCAGGTTAGCCTCAAGGGTGAAGTTAGACACCTTTCTGTTTTAATCCTTGCTTCTCATGACATGTGTATATATAAAAGGCTAAGCGACCAGCTGACCAGCCAGTAGGGATGCTGCGCACTGATCACCAGGAGGCAGATGCTCAATGCAGGAGCTGCCAAGTGACAGCAACTTTACAGAGTGCCCTCTTGCACTCCAGGAACCCTCAGGGGATGTCAGACTGCCAGTTTTAGCCTGATCCCCGCAGGCCAGGCAGAGGGACCCCACCTGCCAGAAGGACCCTACTCACTCCGCAGACACCCTTCGAGCCCTGGCACTGCCCCAGGTGCAGCTGGCCAGGGAGGGACTGCAGGAGGTTGGCTTCAGGGCACTTCCAGCCTGTCTCACCCGGTCGTGCCCCGCCGGCCACCTTCTAATTAATTTCCTTTCAATGTGAACAAATCCATGCATGGGATTCTAGTCCTATATAATAAAGAGCTAATATGCTAATTACCCCTCTGTGGAATGACCTTCCAGAATGACCAGTGGGCGGGGCCGCGGGGCCACAAGGCAGCCAGGGCCATAAAGCACGCAGGTCCTCGAGGGCCGAGGCAGCCGGGGTCATGAGGGCCAAGGCAGCCAGGGCTGCAAAGGCCTACTCTTGCACGAATTTTGTGCATCGGGCCTCTAATTTTAAATAAAAGGTTAGTTAATTTCTGTTTTGTGTGCCTGGAACACTGGTCTGATTTTTATTTGTTTAAATGACAGTATTGAGGAGGGGTTTGGGGAAGATACAGGAAGGTATAGGGAGCATAAATAGTGATGGCTGGAGACTTGACTTGGTGTGGTGAACACACAATACAGTGTACAGATGATGTGTTAGAGAATTGTGCACCTGAAACCTGTATAATTTTGTTAACCACTGTCACCCTAATAAATTCAATAAAATGCAAAAAAAAAAATAAACGACAGTATTATTTAGAATATTTTTATCTCTAATTTTCAGGTTTCAGGAAATTTGTTTACCTTCCAAAATACCTCCATTCACATGGGGTAGGGGTGAGGGGTGGGGCTTCTGGAAGCAAGAGGAGAGGGGGAAAAAAGCTCCTTTTTTTTTTTTTGCCCTAAAACCTTAAATCCTTTATCATTGTAGAGATAAAAACGTAATTTGTTTTATCCATTTTGACAAAAATAACACAGGTTACCTAAATAGAGTTTATGTTTTAGGATCTCAAAACTTAAAATTACTACATTTTATTCCCCCATAAAGGCCCACCGTATGGTGTGGTCTATGTACCACTGGTAAAAGTAATACAGAAATAGATGTGTGTGTGTGTTTTTTCTTTTTAAAGATTATACAATTATTTATGATTTGTGTTTATTTATCATAGTGATAGGAAACTTCTTTTTATTTATTTTGGGGGGCAATCAAAAGGATATAGGACAGAATCATTATGGGGTGTGCGTTTTTTGTTGTTTTGTTGTTTTTTTTGGTGGGGGAATCAAAGAAATATCACATTTCCTTATTTAAATAAAATTAAATCAGGTTGTGAGCTTTATTTCCCAAATCTCAGGTTTGGGGGAACTCCTTCCCCTTCCTGATAGTCAAGTGGGGGAAGAAGGGTGATTCTACTGTAAGGACATTAGGGAACAGGCGTTTTGATCCCAGTTAAAATCTACCCAGTCCAAGTGTTGCAGGTGGGCAGCCATGGCCCCTCCAGGCTGAGTGGAGACATAAGAGACCTTCTGAGCTGGCTCCTCTTGGGGCCTAGCGTGCAGCCCTCATCACTTTCTTGTTGATGCCCCATTAGAATTCAGCATTTCTACTCAGCAAGACACTGTGGGCCTTTACCCCTCTAGAAACCAACTCCTTCTCAACCTATCAGCCTCCTCTTGCCTGCCTTAGAGCTTTGTTCCTGGGTGTCTTCCAGGGCTGTCAAAAATAAGTTCTGTTACTTCTCCCCTCTGAGCCACAGGATGGAACGGCTCAGATAAAAAGTATAAGGGAAAGAGAAAAGGAATTCTCACTTTTCCTTACACAATAGGAAGAATGCGCTGGAATTTAATATCTCTATAATGTAGTCTGCTATACATTTCATTGAAATCCCTAGTCTCGCCACAGCTTCTCTTTCAAGCCAGACTCAGAAGTATGGTCAGAGAGGCCTGGTTTGAGGAGATGGTTGGGCTGGACTTGTGCCCAGGGTGCAGCAGAGAGGAGGTGACAGAACTGTGCTTTTTTTTTAGACGATGGAAACCTCCAAGGGACTAGATGGTGGCCAATATCTAGATTCTCCAGGGGGAAGTATGTGCTTCTTTCATGTGCTGTGTGTCCTAACAACCAAGGAATCCTAGATTCTGGTCCTTTTCATGGTTGTTGGGAAAAGTGTATATTTTAACCAACATTCAATGTTTGTCTACTCTTTATAAGGACAAAGCAGTTCTTGAGTAGACCACTGCTCTTTTAAATCAAAGGGACCATTTTATTCAATGGACTCATTTTGTTCATAATATATTTACTAGTAGAGCAAAAATTTTAAGCCCTGGAGTCAAACTTCACCAACTTTAATTTCCATTTCAAGCGTTAACAAGTTGCCAAATTCAGGTTCTTAATTTTTTTTTTGCTTTAGAACCTGAAAGTTTGCAAGGGTATTAATTCTGAGACTTAAGACCTAACTTGGATATCACTGGGGTCAATCAATCTGTGCTCAGGTATGTTCATTCTTTTCCTTTCTGGAGGTCGCTGGCTTTTAAAATTTAATTTATTTAAACTAAGAAAAAAACAGTTCAGGGGTGATGAATTTCCTTTTAATATTAACTTTAACTTAGGTAAAGAAAACTAGGTTAATGAGAAGAAAAAATAATAAATTTTTTGATGTGTCAAAAATTGTGCAGGAGGCAAGAGCATGAATGCAGTTCTATTGGACCCTAGACAAAGAGAACACGGGATCCCAAGTCAGAAGATTCAAGTCCTAGCTTGGCCATGTTTTGCTGAAACCCATCTGTTTAATGGGGACAGTAACATCCACTGTGTGGGATCTTAATCAAAAGAGACAGAATATGTGATGGAACCTCAAAACCTGCCAAGTGCCGCGGGAATGTTAGCTTTCACTGTGGCAGGTGCCTGGAGCGCCTCTCCGATGTTCAGGTGCTAATTTACAGTTGCTTTTCCAGAGAGAGCTGTAGCCCAGGGGGCTCGCCTTCCCTGCACGGTGTACTGGGCCCTAAAATGCATCTGTTGCTTCCTGATGATGTTATCCATCTTTAGGGGAAGGGCCGTATTGATTTGCTTCCCTTCGAAGTGCTTCTGCGAATTGATCTGGCCGGCCTGCTGATGCAGGCTTGCTAATGCCTCTGCCTCCCCGGCTGCGGTTGGAAATGATCCCGCTGCGGGGAAAAGGCCGGATCCTTCTCGGGCCTGGCCTGGCTCCTCCAGGTCTGAACAGCCGCCCAGCCGCTGCTTAACTCCTCCAGCAGGGTTCTCCTTATTCAATAACAACCAGTGATCTCAGACTGTGGTTCTGCTCCCAGCAGGAGTGGAGGCTGGAAGCCATGGATATTTTCATGTGTATTTTCCTTGTTTAAACTAGCCAAAGCGGGGAGGGGCAAAAAATGCCAGATGCTCCTGGAATACTCAAGTCATTTCTATAATTTTTCCATCCCGAACACAGGTTCAATAGAGACAGTAAAACCACTGAAGAAAGTGCATGGGGTTTTGAACCCAAGTTTCCACCACTTACTCCCTGAGCAATCTCATTCAAGCTACTCATCCCATCCAAGCCCAAGTTCATACATCCAGAAAAATGGGAATGATCACACTTATCCATAAGGTTGCTGTGAGGACTAAATGAAATAACTCCTACTCTGACCCACTGAGGAGCACAGCAGGTTCTGGACCTATACATTCGTGTCTTGGAACATGGTGGGACTTTGGTTAAGTACAATCCAGGCTCAGACTGGAGAGTCTAGGCTTCCCTGGATCAGCCTACTGCAATACTTAACCAAAAGGGGATTGGAACTTGGGTCCTGAGCTGGGAAGAAGTACGGACCCTCTGCTCCTCAGAGAAAGTCTTAGTTCACAAAGAGGAAGGACCTAATGAGGTAACACCTGCCATTTGGGGCCAACCCCCTAAACTCAACCCTATATATATAGCTGCTTCTGGCTATCCGACAGTGAATTGGGCTCTGAGGAAGTGCCTTAAAGAGATGAGCAGGGAGAGGAGTGTCCCCCACAGGGATCGCACCCTCTCCCAGAGCACTGTGGAATCCTTCCTGTTCCCTCTGCTTGGGCCCAAAAAGCACCTGGCACAGGTCAACACTCACTAGGATTAGCTATTGGAAGGATGTGATTTAGGATCCATAGACTGATGCATACAACAACAGAAGGCTCTTGAGTATTCAATCACACACTAGACGGTATACAAACACTGCCTTGTGCACAACCAAGACCCTTATGGTTTACCAGCTGTAGGAATTCTAACCAGCTATATAATCTCTTTAAGTCCTGGTTTTCTTATCTCTGAAATGTAAATAATCATAGTACCCATCTCATAAGGCTATTGCCAAGGTAAAATGAGAGAATGCATGTAAAATGCTTAACACAGTTTCTAGCACATAATAAATCCTGAGTAGAAGTTTGTTATTATTGTTGTTGTTGTTATTACTATTACTATTATTATTATTATTAGCTGTTAGTAGTAGGTTTCCTTTTTCATGTAGGCAAGGTATGTTCGTAGACCTGTTGCAAGGAGGTTATTTACTGGGCACCTGATCTCCCTAATCCAGTCCTTGGGAAGGTTGCTTCATGTTTCATTGGAAGGTGTTTTGAGAAGTAGAGATGATGCTGGCATATGAGTTTTTGCAAGAAGACACAAGTTGCATTTTGAGGAATGATTTGGGGGGCGAGGGGGCTTAAGATAATTATGTCCTTTCATTAACCCAGGATTCTTCTTAAATTTCTATGTAGGAGATAGGATACTCCTTAGTTACTAACTCTCTAATGGGACTATCCTAGGTTTGGTTAGGACTAGCTTTCATGTCATTCTAGTGGGAAAATGCGTTCTGGGATTTCCCAATGAATCACAGATGAATTAGCCAATTCTCATGGGTAATGTCCAAGTCCATCAACATTTTCCTGGGGAGTAGAAACCTTAAATGAACATCATATTGATGGTGTTGTGAAATGATTATGAACTTTGATGACAACAGACCTGAATATTCTAATCCATCTGCTACTTGCTGGCTTAAAAATCATTTAAGTTTCTCCAACCTGTACATGCAGCAGCCTGAATGTCATTCTCACATCCGAGTCCATCTGGTGAGTCCTACTCAACATTCAGCACAAATGGGAACTTTTTGAGGTTGCCTCTTCTACTGGTTAAGAGAGTTGGTTTAGTTCTTTAACACAGACCAAACAATTGACAGCAGAATAAATATATGTATTTCTCTGAAAAAATTAGTAATAGAGGGTATTAGGGTGGTCCTACTCCAAGGTATGATCCATGGGCCCAGGTGCCTTCTGTTTCACCACCTGGTCTTTATTCTACCCCACAGCAAAAGGAAAAGAAGTGGAGGATTCTTTAAAAGGCGGGACCTAGAAGTGGCACAGATCACGTCTGCTCACATCCCATTAGCTAAAACTTAGGCACATGACCATGTCTAGGTTCAAGGGAAGTGTAGTCTCTATGTGGATGGCCATGTCCCAGCCAGTCTAAACGTCAAGGGGTTCTTTTACTAACTGGAAGAAGGGAAGAATGCTTATTAGTGAGCGTTAGCAGTCTCTCTTTCTCTCCCTTCGAGGCACAGTTAAGAGTGTAGGGACCATGTTGAATTCCTTTTTGAAAACCAAAAACTATGCAGCCATTAAAAATAAGGTAGAGCTACAGGTTTTGACAGGAAATGACCTTTGGGATATATGTTAAGTAAAAAAATACAAAGAAAGTACATTATTTTCTAACTACTTTGCTATACACCCAAAACTAATACAGAATAATATTGGATGTAAACTATAATTGAAAATTTTTTAATGTTTTTAAAAAATACAAAGTATAGAAATTGAGTATAATATGACACTTGTGCTCTTATATAAATTGATTATCTTAAAGCTACAAAAAAAGCTTCTAACACTGGCTACTTTGGGAGTACAGAAGTAGAAGGCAGATATACTTTTCACTGAATAACCTTTTAAATCATTTGAATTTTTACCCTGTGCATGTATTACATATTCACTTTTTAAAACTTTAAAATCGCTGAATTATTCAGACCTGTTTCTATTACTTAATACAAACCTCTTTTTCTACAAGTAGGTATAAATGACACAGAAACTACTCCTAACCAATCCTAGAACTAACAGTGCTGAAGGATGTTCCACCAAAGAGAAAATAACAACTGGACTATCATTAAGATAGGATTATCTCCTTCTAAGTACAGTGGTACCACCTTATCCAAGACCCCAAGGGGATGCCTGAAACCTCAGATAGTACTGAACCCTATAAATACTATGATTTTCTTACATATACACCTTTTCACTTAAAGAAAGCACTCAATTGCTTTCTCTCTGGAATTAAAAAAAAAAAAGGGACTCTTTAATGTTTCGATGGAATTCAAGAAAATCTCAGTGTAAGTAGATAAACGTCCTCAGACATTTTTAAATATCCTTTAAATCTGACTCCCTCCTTCAAAAGAAGGCAGGAATGGCCCTGGGGATGAGTTTCCATGTGTGACTGTCCTGATAGGTGGTCAGGTGCAGAAATAGTTGAAATGTCTGACTATTTTAACAGCTCTCTAGACTTTCCATAAATGTGAAGCGAAGGCTCCACCAGAAGAATCTTTTGCCCACTTTGTTTTAAAATCAATGTTAGAAAACACACATTTACTAGCCTTCAAAATATGGTCAAGAGAACAGTAATGTTTTCCACTCTCTTCCCTCTTTGAATTTATGTTGCACTGACTTAAGACTAAAATGAAGGTGGATATGAATCAGACCTGCAAGAAATCAAGGACATCATAGCAGAAGACAAAAGAGAGCTGGGCTTCCCATATTAGTCTCCGCTTAAAAAAAAACACAAAACTGAGATTCACATACTACAAAATTCACCCTTTGTAAGTGTCCAGTTCAGCTTCTCTCTCTCTCTCTCTCACCCTTCCCTCTCTGTGTACACAAAGAGGCCATGTGAGAACACAGCAAGAAAGTTCCATCTACAGCCAGGAAGACAGATCTCACCAAAACCACCTTAATCTTGGACTTCTAGCCTCCAGAACTGTGAGAAATAAATTCCCCTGGTTAAGCTGAAGAAGAGAATGAAGAAATGAACTGGGGTCATGTAGGCAAACTGCTGAATTACTACAATCAAGGCTAAGGAAAGAATGTTCGCATATCCAGACCACCAATCATCTCCCTCTCAGCCCTGACCAGTGTGGCTGAGTCGGTTGGAGCATCGTCCCATGGTCCCATGCACCGAAGGGTCACATGTTCAATTCCCAGTCAGGTCACATGTTTCCGGTTCTATCCCAGTTTATGGGAGGCAATCTCTCTCTCTCTCTCTCTCTCTCTCTCTCTCTCTCTCTCTCTCTCTCCCCCTCTCTCTCTCCCCCTCTCCCCTTCCCTCCATCCCTCCCTCTCCCTCTCCCTTCCTCTCCCTCTAGAATCAGTGAAAAACATATCCTCAGGTGAGGATTTAAAAAAAAAAAAAAAAAAAGAACCACCATCTCAGAACAATTCAACGGCTAATTATGCAGGACGAATTCTTCTGAAGAACATGCTTTTCACTATGATAACTCTTAGCTTTTCTTTCTTCTTCAGAACACTCTGGGAATTGCCTAGTGTGTTTGCAGCTTGAAAGCCCTAAGACCCTTGAATAAATCGTTATTATTTATTTCTAAAACAATAAAAATTAAAAAGTGTACAATTCCATGAGGTTTAATATAGTCACAGGGTTGTTTAGCCATGACCACTACAGAACATTTCTGTCATCCTCTCTCCCTTTACTACCATTGGCTTAGGGTGTGAGCAGGAAGGCTAAGGTCAGGGCTGTTTTCTCAGTGACTCTTCTAGACTCTGGGACCTCCCACAGAATGGGGCTTTGGGAGCCAAGAGATAGGAGCTCAGAACCTACCTCTGACACTTAGAAGTTGCTCAGTCTTTCTATTACTTAGGATTTTTTTCACCAGTAAAAATGAGAACAATAATATCTACCTCAGGAGGCTTGAAAGACTATATACAACACATAACACATGCAAAACAGCTAGCAGAGTACCTGCACATAGTAAGCACTCTGAAGGTACCATATCCTACGCCACAGACAAACCAGGTTTTCATTCCACTTCTCCCTGAGGTGGCTATGACGCTGGAGCTTACAGAAATTAAGTTTTACACCCACGCTCTTCCTGTTCTGGAAATCACCACTGAAATCATTGGCTAGCAAGTAGCAAACAGTCATCCACTTGGTTCCCTAATGACATTACCTCCAGGTAAGAAGCCTTTATTTCCCCCTTGATGTCTGATTTTCCCCAGAGGAAGGTCTTTGACATCAAACACATGGCTAAAGTAACATCATTGCTCAATCACTTGGCCTTGGGGTATTTGAACAAACCAAATAGCAGCAGGTTCAGACAAAATATGAGTATCAGCCAGACAAATGAAGAATTCCTTTCTTCTTCTTCTTCTTCTTCTTCTTCTTCTTCTTCTTCTTCTTCTTCTTCTTCTTCTTCTTCTTCTTCTTCTTCTTCTTCTTCTCCTCCTCCTCCTCCTCCTCCCCCTCCTCCTTCTTCTCCTTCTTTTTCTTCTCCATTTCCTTCTCCTTCTCCTTCTCCTTCTCCTTCTTCTTCTTCTCAAACTTTTGAGCCTTTGATTAAGAAGCTGGGGTTTGGGTTGAGTCCTGACTTTGCCATTATTAGAGGTATGACTTAGACAAGTGACCCAATAGCTTTGGATTTCAATAATGGGAAAGAAGGGATGCACTGCCTTTTTCATAGAGGGCTGCTCTGTGTGCACTCGACACAGGGCCCGGCTCGTGTAAACACTCAAAACGTGGTATGAGGATATTCCAGTCCTGTTGAGACCTTTGCATCTCCTTCTACTTTCTCATGATGTCTCACTGTCTTCAAAATTCAGGAACTTTCTTTGTTCAGCTTTGGGCACTTGTTTTATTCTGTCTTGTCCTTTGAAGGAACATGTGATGGGTTTAAAACGTCTCTAAAATGTCTTCTACCTGTAAAATAAAATAATTACATGCTCTGGCCCTAATGAGAAGTTCTTAGTGTCAGAGCTTCACAGAGAGATGGACCACCCTGCTTTTACCAATTAGCCAGGAGCTCTTCACTATGCCACAGACCCCTTGGCAGCTGGTGATGCCCATGAACTCTCTCAAGATAACATTTTTAAATGCAGAAAACAAAGTGCATTGTATTATAGAAGAAGTCAGTTACAATAGTTATCAAAAATATTTTAAAACAAATTTGTAATACAGTCATGTATGTGCTTCTTTATTAATGAATTAAAAGCAAGATCTAGTGGCTGGTCTGATAATTACCATAATTTCAATTTAATGGTGATGTGATATATTGAGATATATCACATCACCATTAAACTCTAATGTGAAATAAAAATATCTGTGATCTGTACACCTGAAACTAATATAATATTGAATGTCGGCTATAATTGAAAAAGAAAAAATTTGTGAGTTCCATTGGTGACAAAGTCACAGGTACTAATAATACCATGGCTTCGTTGCCTACATTTGTCCTTGAAGAAAATGCTAAATTTCAGGTAGGGATTAGTAAAAATATATATGTATTTTTTTCCTATCTTCCTTGAATTCCACCCATAAACTCAAGGTTAAGAACTCCTGTGTTAAGCCAAGACTAACACAATCCAAAATTCCACTGGGATGATGATGACATGGTCATTGACTGTTTTAGGATGATGCTGAGGAGACCACAGCCCTTTGCATTATACTTTACTCTCCAACATGAACACACTATTGGGTGAAGGCAGCCAGTCACTGTATCTGTTTAGATTTTTGGTGCACATCCAACTGCAGTCAAAGCTAGAAAATTAAGAATTTGGTTTTTGCCATTTGCACCACTTGTCATGGTGGCAACAGATGAGCCCAGAGGTTGACATCTTTTCCTGACATCCATTCCTGTGCACCAACTGATATCCTGTACTTCATAAATGTAATCCTTTTTCCTTTCATGTTCCATTCCCCTGGCTACTTCTCCTCTTGTTCATTTACCAGAAAGAGACCGTGAGCTATAACTATGCTGCCCTCCTGCTGGAGATCCCAAAGCAACTCCCTTTCAGCTTTAGACTTCATTCTGAATCTGGCTGGGAATCTCATCCCAGTACCGCCCTCCTGTTGCCCTGTCTACCCTTCACCTACCTTTCTGCGTCATTTTGAGAGATGAGATCTCCTCCCAGGTTGGTAGTGCATGACCTCATAGGCTGAAAACGAATTCTTCTCCCTGTGGAGATAATAAAGGAAAGTGGTTAAAGAGCTTGGGCTCCGGAGTTGGATTCATGCTTCAGTACTACTACCTGTGTGGCCCTGGGCATCTTACCTAACCTCTCTATGCCTCAGTTTCCTCCTAAAAATAAATGGGAATATCATTTTCTCATAAGGTTGTTGTAAGGATTAAATGCTTTAAAGCTTATAAACATAAAAGTATCTGGCATATAATGAGAACTCAATAAATATTAGTAGCTATTACTTGGGAGCCCTTGGCTGATTCTAGGTTGTTACTGTCACCCTCAGCAAAGTTCTCCAGTTCCAGCCTTTGCATATTCTCTCAGACTTTGTGTTCCTGGGCCATTGACTTGACAACTGAGGGCTTTTTTTTTTCCCAATGGGAGGATTTTTTTTTACTGATTTTAGAGAAACACCGATCAGTTGCCTCCTGTATGCGCCCTGACAAGGCGATTGAACCCACCACCTAGGAATCGATCCTGCAACTCTTTTGGGATGACACTCCAACCAACTGAACCACCTGGCCAGGGCTGAGGTCTCTTCTAATCTTCTACGATTTGAACAAGAGAGATAATGAATCTAGAAGTGATGTAATAATAATATTCATAATAGTTGACATTTGCTGAAAACTTCGTGCTATGTCAGATGTTTGCTGTGTATCTTATTTAATACCCCCAACAACCCCACAAGTCTATATTATTATTCATATTTACAGTTGATGAATCAAGCTTATCAGGAGGGATTAAGTTATTCAGCATCCAAGTCACTCAGATCCTTTCCCTGAATTGAGGGGCATCTTTATCCAGCTGGCTTCCCCAGAGAAGCATCAGGGTGAGTGATAGACAGCTACTACATGTTGAGTTATCAGTTCCCCTCTGAAACCACTCAGGCTCCTGTACTTGGCCATCTTGAAGGAGACTTGGCTCAGAGGTGGCCATCTGGCATCAGCTCCTGCAGCTTTTGTGAAGTCACATGTGATCCCGGAGTTGCCAGGAAAAGGGATGCCTTGATGAGCCAAAATGCAAATTCCTTGGGAGAGGAAAAGTGAAAGTGAGCTTGTTCACACTGTGCAGGACTCCAAGGAAATGACACAACCCGAGAGACACGGTGTCCTGCCTCTAGGCTCCATCAGATTACAGAGACATTAGTTTGCATTTGATCATAAACTTGCCTCCCAACGAACAGCTTTGCTTCTTTGACCAGTAGGAGAGGCAGAAGTGGCCCAAATTAAAAAGAAGTTGATATTGAAATACCAAAGTGCGGTGCCTCCAGAGATTTTAAATGCCATCCTCTGGAAAGCTGGGACAGGTGGGGGGTAGGGAGCATGGTTTCCTCACCAGCCCCCAGAGTTTCAATTGTCCGGGAGATAAATTATTTCCAGGTCAAGGCCAGGAAAAAAGAGTTTGAGTATCCTCATCTAGTTTGGTCACTTCTCAAAGGATTTCTGGGGCCTTCACTGGGGTTTCTTTGGCTACTTGGTTTTCCTCTCTTTTCTCTACCTTTCTCCTTTCTCTCTACTCCTTCTTTTCTTTCTGTCTCCTGGTCTTGCCTTCTCCAGAATGCATGTCCCACTGGCCATCCCATCAGCTCTCAGAGGCTTACTTGGTGGCCCCCAATGCGTAAGGCTCATTCTTCCCTAGTCAAGCCCCAGGCTAGGTTACCTGGGCTTTGAATTCTTTTTTCATCAATAAATTCCTGCTTTTATTTTTTCTTCTCCCAGACTTTTCTAAGTTATATTTCCAACCAAAGATTGGGCTCTATGGAATCTGTGACTGCTGGCATCTTAGACCAGCACAATTGATGCCACTGTTTATAGAATGTTATTCTAGGGGAGAGGGGTGGGTTCTGAGAGGCATTTAGAGACAGATTTTTAAATATATATATATATATTAAAAATCAATATATATTAAAAATCAATATATATATATATATATATATATATATATATATATATATATATATATATATATAGATTTCAGAGAGAAAGGGAGAGGGAGAGAGACAGAAACATCAATAATGAGAGAGAATCACTGGGTAGCTGCCTCCTGCGCACCCCCACACTAGGGATAGACCTGCAACCCAGGCATGTGCCCTGACCTGGAATCGAACTGTGAGCTCCTGGTTCATAGGTAGATGCTCAACCACTGAGCCACTTTGGCCGGGCCAGATTTTGTTTTAAAGACTATTTAAAAGCCCTTTAGAAAAACCATTAAAAGTTAGATCCAAAGGTTTGAAATTTCTGAATGAAACCTTCATGATCTGCTGCAAGCCATATTTGGATGCTTAAAGTGAGAAGCCCTGATAAATTCAAGCCACATCCGCTGCTAATCCTCAGACCAGAGGAGGCAGAGTGTGGCTTCCCCTCAGATGTCAGATGAAGGAACTGACTTATCTACTTATAAGGCCCAACCACAGGGGTACCAAGTTAAGTACCTGAAGTTCACACAGGCTTCTACTGAAGAAGGTGGCCCTACCAAACAGTCCAAGATGGAGACAGAATTTCATCTTGGAGCTGTGCTGATGACTGCTCCTTCCAAAAGGGGATCATTGAAACTGTCAGAGGCTGCTTCACACACCCCCATACACACACCCCTGTTCCCAATGTAGTCCCAATTCTGGAACCTTCCTATTTGGGTTTCTTAGAGTGTAGTTCAGTGGTTCTAATATCCTCTATAGAGCTTATTAAAACAGATTGCTGGGCCCCCATCCCAGAGTTCATGATTCTGTACGTCTAGAATAAGGTTTAAGAATTCCTGTTTCTAACAAGTTCCCATGTGAGCTGCTGACCACACTTTCAGAACCACTGGTGCAGTGAATATACAGGCTCTGGAATCAGATTTCCTGGGTTCAAAGGCTTGCCCCATCACTCATGCCCGGGGCTCCTGAGCAGGTTAACCTTTCTGTTGCCTCAGCTTCCTCATCTGTATAAAAAGAACATGAGGATCGGAATTGCACTACTTCGTGATGCTATTTTGAGAAGCAGATGGGATAATGCATGGAAAGCACAATTTGGTACATGCCAGGGCTCGATAATTTCAGTTGTTGTCAACATTATTTCTCAAAACACTTCAATGTTACTCTCCACCCAGTGCCTTCCTGATGCATCTGCCCATGCAAAGACCCTCAGGTGCCACAGGGTGCTGCAGGCAGTCTTTGGGCTTCAGGAGGATGGCCCATGGGGGCTTATGGGTCCTCGAGGCACGTTAGCTCAGAATCCACAGCTGAGTCCTTCTCAAAATCAGGTGTGCAGTTCCTGTTTTGCTGCCAGGAATCCCTGGGGCCTCAGCCTAGGCCCTGATCTGAACATTTTTGTCAACACCCTGGTGTTCTCTTTTGCTCCCTGACTCAAAACCACCAGAAGAATCCTGCCTGCTCTCCCAAGCACTAAATTTTATCCTGGCTGAATTTGGCTGCATGGATTTCCACTCCCCAACCAACCTAGGTTTCCAGAGCCACTGTGGCTTCTAGAGATTTTATACAATTTCCTCTGTCCTCCCTCATCATTTTAAAAATTAAATTTAAAAGAACGAATTGAGGAAAATTCAGAGGAGTTCAATCGCTAGACTTGTTTTTGTTTTTATTATCAACAATCAAGTTAATGGTACACTCTTGGAAAACTATATGCACATGTAGAAATATTTCCCTTTTAAATAGAAGCATTCATTATAACACATATAAATAAATTTGAAAATCTGAAACATAACTTAGGACGCTTATGTTCACAAACAAGGTCCAACAAGAAGAGAAAAAAAAATCAGACAGACATGCACCTGATAACAAAAATATATACCATTGTCTGAACCGTGGTCTCTAAACACAAAGGAATTGAACCCGTGAGAACCTTAGTACTCCGTAAAGACACGCCATAGAGACTACAAGAAGAGGAAAAACATTATACGGTCACGTAGAGGAGACGGTCTGTACTGATATTAACACGATACAATTGAGTCACAGAACACAGTTGTAGAAAGACACCCATAAAGTTAAAGCCTCAACATTCAACTAATATCTATAGTTTGTGCCTTTTAAAATAAAATTTAAAAAAAACAAACAAAAGAAAACCTCAACAGAGATGTCTAAACTGCGAGAAGAATGGAATCATCAATATACAGTTCATCCACCATACAGGATGTGAGTCCATTTCGGATCAAACAGAAGTGCAAACCGAGACACTTCTGCAAACTAGTGTGCGCGCCTTTCCCTCGCTCGGTAGGTTTCTCTGTAGCCAGTTGCACGGACTGCAATCGACTCCAATCCAAAGCAGTGCCGGAAAGTTCAGTAAAAGCTGGTGGAAGAAGAATATGCCGGTGGAGGTGGCAGGAGAGAGAAAAACAGGGAAGCGTTTTGAAATATGAGACACAGTTTGCAGTTTGCAGATGAAAGGCATCTCATGTATAGGACATCTTTCGGGGCCGAGTGGCTGCAAATATTCGGGGGTTCGGGAGTTGCAGCTGCGTGGGGCTCGGAAGCGCTGATGGCGGGATGGTGTTCGGCCAGGTGGACAGGCAAGCGGGGCGAGGACGTCCCCTTGGCCTCGGCGACAGTCTGCAGGAGTCTTCGCCGAACCCAAGGACAGGAGGGGAAGCGGGACTGGAAGGCTCCTTAGTCCCCCCTAAAAAGGAGCCCCAAGGGAGTCTGTGCCGTCAGGAGGGACCCCAATAATGGTTCACAAAACAGAGGCGCCGGACAGTGCTTGCTGCAGCCTCCCTTCTCTCCCCCTTTACTTGTTACCCTTAGATTTTAAAATCTTTTTTTAAAAAACGATTGCTGCCTTCCTAATTTTATTTTAATTTGGGTTTTTTGTTTTGTTTTGTTTATTTTTCTCTTTTTCTAAGCAAGTCACTGAGTTGGTTATGCCCCCATCCATCTCTTTCTGTCACCTGCTCGGGCCACAGATACACATTCCCAGAGACAGACACACACGACACGCAGACACAGCCCCCTGAGAGTGCCCCCGAGTCCAGGCCGCACGGCTCCCACCTCCCGGTCCACAGGCGGAGCCCTGGCCCATCTGCACGGCCCTGGGGCAGGTGCGAAGCCAGGAAGTGTTTTGTTTTGCTTTGTTTCGTTTGTTTTGTTTTGCTGGGGGTTCAGGATTGGGGTAAGAGTGGGGTTGCAATGGGGGCGACGCCGTTTTCTCTTTATTCTTATCGCGATTACTTTAGGCTTTCCATGAAAAAGCCAGGGCGGCAGCTCGCCCACTCGCCCGCCCGGCCCGGCTCGCCCGCCGCCGCCGCCGCCACGTCCCAGATCAGAACATACTGCTCTTCACTAAGGCGGCTTTGGCACCGTTGGGTCTTTGGAGCGAAGATAGGACGCTGGCGAAGGGCCCCCCGAGCGAATCCGGGATGGAGGTGATGGGGCCGGGCCCGGGAGCCCAGCCTTGTCCAGGGCCCCCGGCCGCCGCCAGGCCCCCGGCCGCCGCCGCCGCCGCCGCTGCCGCCGCCGCCGCTGCCGCCGCCGCCGCCGCCGCCGCGCCGCCCTTGCCGGGTTCGCCTCCCGGGCCCCCGGGCCCCGCCGCCCCCGGGCCGCCGGCCGGGCTGGGCCCGCCGCCGCCGCCGCCACTCGCCCCGCAGCTGGGAGTGGGGTTGGGGTTGGGGCCCGGGCCCCCCGTGCTGTCCGGGTCGGTGCTCTTGGCCTCCTTGCTCTCGTCGTCCCGGGAAGAATCGGACTTCTTCCCCGAGGAGCCGTTCTTGGCCGCGGCCGCCGCGGCCGCTGCGGCGCGCTCCTGCTTGCGGAACTTGGCGCGGCGGTTCTGGAACCACACCTGGCCCGGGAGGGGAGGGGAGGGGAGGCGGAGGGGCAGGGGGGAGAGAAACCCCGGGAAAGAAAAGCGCGAGTTAGGAGGGTGCACGGCCCATTTGAGTTAGTTTTTCAACTCCACGCGCCGTGGGTACCCCCCACGCGCACCCAATCCACCCCGTCTGCTCCCACCCCCTTGTTGCTGGTGCATCTTCGGAGGAATTTTCTTAGGGTGACTTGAACGTGCCAAGGAAATGGCGTCTTACAGAAGAGGTCAAAAGGCGGCCGGTCCCAGGACGGCCCTAAATAAAAGCCCTTACTTTGTCGGACCTTGGTTCAGTCTATTTCTTAAGCTACTCCAAACTCGCCAGCGGCCCTAGGCCTCGAGTCTAAGCTAAATAAACCCTAATTGGTGGGAGGAGGGGTCTCTGGGTTGGGCGCTCGCTTCGCATGCTGACCTTTGGGTCTAGAGACGCGCGCGCAGGTGCGCACTGCCCCTCCACTGGCCGGCTCCCCTGGAGACAGCCCTGTCCCTAGAAGGTCAGAGAAAGCCTTGGTTCTGGACCTTCATGGAGTCGAAGCCCCTTTGCGAACCTGATGCAAGTCATCGCTCCCTGGGAAATGCACCTGTACGCGCCAGCTCCAAGTTAAAAGCGCGTGGATTAGGAGGCATTTAGCAAACACATATGTTTATAATATGCGGGCAGCACCCGCATCTCCCCAAAGGCACTGCCCGGATGCCTCCGCAGCGCCGGCTGGGGTGGAAAACACTGCAGCTGTGAGTACGCGTGTAGCCGGGAGCCTGCGCCCAGGCCCTTCCTCTCGCGCACAGCCCTCCACGCCTGGCCTCTCTGTTCAGCCCTGAGCCGCGGGCCCCCGGAGAGAGAGAGGCCCCGGGCTCTGAACCTTCGGAGGCACCACCCGCTCCCGCGCCCACAGCGAGCCCCGGACGCCCCAGCCGGGCGGTGTGCCGGCAGCGCGTACCTGGACGCGCGCCTCCGTGAGGTCGATCTTCAGGGCCAGCTCCTCCCGGGTGTAGATGTCAGGGTAGTGCGTCTCGGCGAAGACCCTCTCCAGCTCTTTGAGCTGCGCGCTCGTGAACGTAGTGCGAATGCGCCTCTGCTTGCGCTTCTCGTTGAGGCCGCCGTGGTCGGTGAAGAGTTTGTAAGGAACTGAAGGCGAGAAAGAGGACAGAGTGTGAGCAAAAACGGTCTGCAGCGCGCGCGGGGGCCGCGGAGCCGGGCGGTGGGGACTTCGAGGTCAGGTGTCCCCGGAGCCGCCACCGACAACAGAGCGGGGGAGAGGCCGAGATGAGCTGCCGAGAAAAATTCGTTACATACAGACACGGGCGCCAACTGCGGGGTTTGGCGAGGGCCCTCCTGGCACAAGCGCCTTTGGGTGGGTTAACCTACAGTATCAGAGACCCCCGAGAGCCAGGGCGCGGGAGAACGGTTTGATGAGGGGAAGAAACGAGAGAAGAAGAGAAAAAAAAAGTCCGAAAACCTCAGTGGGAATATCAAGGAGCCAGGGAAGACGTTACCAAACGCTCCCGCGGTTGGAACTTTTCCATTCTCAGGAGTTGACCCAGCCCAAAAAGTTGGGGGGAAAGTGCTGCAAAAATAACAATAATAAATTAAAGAAGTAATCCTCAAAATGACCAGCCCAAGAGGTGTGAGCCGCTGTCGGGTTCTTTAAAAAAAGAGACACTGCCAGTAATGAGCTTTACTCTTTGTTATTTAATTATTTTCTAAGCTTTACGTCTCATCGCAAAGTAAATAAATTATGCCTATCATTTTGGCAGCTTAAGATAATTTTGTTGGCGGTTCGGGTGTGACTAGGATAGTGTAACCCTGTAAGTGAATTACCCCTCCCTGCAATCGCTTCTAACGTGATAAATTCTTTCATTTGTGTAAGCAAATTTCGTTTGGTAAATACTAAACACATTTCCATTTTCAAATGCAATCAAGGCTTCCTATATACGGGCGGAAAGGCAGCTTCCTCCGCTGAGAAAGCTGGCGGTCCTTACCTGCGGCGTACGGACTGCTCTGGTGGTCCCTGAGGGTGCCCAGGCTGCAGGATCCCGGCGTGAGGGACGGGCAGCCGGACGTGGCCCCAAAAGTGGTCCTGATCGGGTTATACTGGAAGCCACTGGCCTGGCTGCAGGAACTGAAGTCTGCATAGGCTGAAGCCAGGCTGGAGGTGTCCATCCCAGCCATACAGGACTCGTAGGCAGAGGAATTGAGGTAAGAATATTCCATTTTATACATTGAAAAGGCTCTGGATGGCTCAGCCAAGTGGAAAAATGAAATAAAAGATGGGTATGGAGAAGGTGGCTGGAGTGGGGAGATGTGCACAGCTCCACGCCTGCCTCCAAACTGGCCTCCTTACTACCAGCAGAGCCTAGTTTTATGAAAAAGCCTCCTATGAGATGCCTTGTCTGAGGTCTCTAGAGCATATAGTCCTCATAATAAACTTGGCTCTTTCCACTTGGACAATAGCAAAGCGGTTGGTCTTATTGCTGGCGCTTTTTACATGACAATAACTCATCCGTCTATTGGGCTGGCACTGGGGAACTGAGCTGTCCAACCTCCCTATCATTGATTCCTGCATCTCTAATTAGAATTTAATACCACACCATTACGCACTGAGCCCCTGATCCTCCCTTCTAACCAGCTCCCTGCCCTTTAATTCAATCACACTACTTGGAAATAATGAAAGTTGGGTGACGATTCTCCCTGATCCAATTTCCCTGAGCTTTTAAGCCTTTTTAACTGATCATATACCTTAGGCATAAATTGAGATGGTGTGTGTGCGTTTTCCCCCTTCTTCGTCCTCTTTTTCCCCCCTCGGTTAGGAAGAAGAAACCTTGATGTCATAGAAAACCTGTTTTGTAAGAGCGTTACACGCTCAATTTAACAACAAGCCTACCCCCCGAAGTGCATGAAATGTTATAAAGGACTGGGACATTGGCAAGACTCAGGCGCCCTGTAACATAGAGTAAGTGAGCCAAGGGGGTTTATGTGAACGATAAGCGAATTTCTTTAAAATACACCTGGTAGAGGGTGTTGTTGTTTTTTGTTTTTTGTTTTTTTGTTTTTAAAGAGCATCTTATAAATTGCATTTCTTGTCTCGGCTTCATGTGCTTTTCTACACACTCAGCTTACACCGTCGTTTAAAAAAAAAATAAAACAACAATGCTCTTGAATGTAAATCATCTGAATTCTCAAACGATGGCTTCTTTGTGCTCAGCTCTGTCTTTCTGCCTTAGCATGAGGTTAGCATTTTGTTGGTTTGGGGGTTCTGTGCGGCTGTTCATTTTAATGACACCTTAACTAGCAAGTGAACTTGCAATATCCCCAAATGTGTCTCTTCCACCCCTCTAGGGTGCTCTCCCTCTCTTTTTTTCTGCCTCCGCTGTTTTAGGTGCTCACAGCCCCCCCCCCCCCCCCAGACCCGAGAATGGCTGTCTGTTTGCCTTTTAGGTTCACTGACTACAGTGAGAGAATCCTTACTCTTTAAATGCCCAGGTTCTAGGTTGGGCATTTTTCTTGTCCAGTTCCTCGGGCTCTATGGGTGCTAGCGGGGAGGCAAACAAAGAATTCTGCAAACGGTGATTTGTGGACCTCGGTGGCCCCATGATTTAAGCGGAGGGTAATTTTCATTTGGTTCGTTAGGCTCTAGCAGAATAAGGGAAACTATTTCATTAAATCCTTCCTCTCGGTGGACAAGAGGGGGAATGCTTAGTTGAATCGCCGTGTGGTGTAAACAAACCCTGGATATTTTATATGAATTAAATGTGTAGATAATTAGTTTTATTGCATTCATTACCCCCTTTATGTGCTCTGTAACAAGTCAGTAATTAAAGTAACAAACTCATAAAGTCTTTATAGGGGCATTTAGGCGTTCAGTGTTTGCCAAACTAAGTGGTTTAATTCGATGCTAGTGCCGGGGAGTGGATGGGCGCCCGCTCTCCGCTGCCACGGTGTTTTATTGCGCACTAAACTGCAACGGACGCCGCAATGGATTAAACCAAGACAGCGGCCCCCCAGCCCCGCGCTGCTCCGCCGGGTGAGTTTCAGGTGATGGGGCGTCCTCTGGACGTGAGCAAGCGCTGCTGGCGCGAGTGCAGGCAGCCGGGCCGCCGAGGAACCTGCTGATAGTTTTATGGGGAGGGCTGATGGTTTTATTGCAGTTGCATGTTGTACAATGCGTATTTGATAAAGAAGGGCCCTTGGTGACCAGTGTGCACTTTTTTGTGCACGGGGGCGAAATGAAAATGAATGCGCGCAAGGTTTTACTGCGGCGGCAAACAAATGGCCACGCTCTAAATGGTTTTTCTTTACGGTCACGAGACAAGAGGAGAAAAGAGATGCAAGCATCTGTCTCCAGTCCCCTAAACCTAAAGGCCGGCAGAGACGGATGCGAATCCAAGTGGCTTACAGTGGGGATCTGTCTTTATTTAACGCTCTCATGAATATGAATCTGCTTTTGGACCGGGAGGTGGCTGTGCCCCTGTGGACGCTGCACGTGGAATTTCCCCACCAGGACTTAGCCTGCCCCCACCTTCGGGGTTGGGCGGGGTGTGGGGGTAGGTTGTCCAGCACCTGGCTGAGATCGTCCAAGTTTTTGGAAGCCCTCGAACTTTGGGGTGGGCGTGTGCTTCCCAGTCTTCCCCTGTGACCCTGCCGCCCGCCCCAGGCCTGAACTGGAGGATGGGGATTTGGGAGCGGGCCTGAATGGCACCCACCCCCTGGGCCAATCAACTCCCCACCCCGTTTCTGTGGGCTGCAAGCGCTTTTCGCTGCAGAATAGGGTAGCATAGAATGGGTGTCTGGGAAGGAATGCGTTTTGGCTTCAAGGTCGGTGCTTGGCAATAGCCAGGCCCACACCCCTCCTGGCACCCACTCCTTGGTGCACCCTGAGCGGTGTCTCCGCGCGCGCGCGCGCCCTCAGCTCAGGACGCTGCATCCCCGCCCCGCGCCGCTGGGACCCGATGCCGAGCCGGTGCGAGGCAGCTCCACCCGGGGTCCCACCCGGCACCGTCCTCGGGCCTGAAGCCACTGAGGCGGGCGTGGAGCCGGAGTGCGAGGGCGCTGGGAGGAGCGAGGGCTGTTTGGGCAGCTTTGGATGGTGTTGAACTTTGGGATTCAGTCTGTGCAGGAGGCAGTTCCTTTGGGGAGGGGAGTGCAGCGTTGACCTGGCGTTTGAAACTGGCACCCGAAGAAGCGGTGCAAAGGGGCCAGGACTGGGCCACACGGCCGGGCGAGGTCTGGGTGCGGGGGGGCGGGGGGGGCCGCTGAGGGGAGCGGGTCAGGGAGGTACAAGTGGGGGAGGCAGCGGGCAGGAGGGGGAGGTGCCCGGGAGAGTGGGCGAGGGGCAGGCAGGGCCGAGGCCTGTACTGGGCACCACCTCGTGCTCCCCGCGGCACCTCGCTCGCCCTGGCTTCCTCTCCCCGCCTTGCAATCCCGGCTCCCACCGCTTGATTCCCCGCCTCCTCGGATCCTGGCGCCAGCCCTCTCCCAGGTGCCGCCGGCCCGGGTCTCTCTCCAGGCGCCCCCTGGTGCCCGGCCTCGCCTGAGCGGGTGCCTTCTTCCCTTTGTACCAGGGGACCTCGGCTCTGGGACCACGGTCGGATGAGCAAATGCGCTTGACTTCATTTTCCCCCTCCCCTCTTTGTAGGCCTTGTAGGTTTATTTTGTTCGGTGTCACCGTCCTTCTCCCCATCCCAACCCCTTCCCCCACCATCCCTGGCCCGTCGTCCCCTTTGCCCGTCTTTTGTGGCCCGGGGTCTTGCTTCTGCTCCAAAGATGAAAGGCCTCTGGGGCCAGGCCAGAGCCCAGCCCCAGCGCCCTGTTTTGTTCGAGTTGTGCTTTCTACACGCGAGCTCTCCCCTAAAAGTTGTACCAAATGGTTAATTTAATTATTCCAACTATAGACCAACTGCTTCAGCAGCCTCCACCACGCGTCTGGGAGGAAAAAAGAAACCATCTATAAGAAATAATCTAATAAAAGTGAAGTGTAGAAAAACCCCTCCTGATTTTCAACCGGCACAAATAGAATTAGAGCTTCAGCATCCTTTTCCCAAACAGACCTTTTGTCCAGATCACAACTTGAGCCAACCAGCAATGTGTACAGTGCCTGCTATTTATTTTAATAGAGGCGGGTAGGTAGGGAGATGGATTGATAGATAAATGGCCACATGGATAGATGGATGGTTGATCCATCTTCCTCTGACTTTCCTTTCTTAATATGTGTACACGGTTGATTTTTTTCCCCTGCTGATTTTTTGAATCAATAATGGAAAGGCAATGTTATGTGGTAAAAGAAGGGGGAAAAAAGGTCATTTAAAGCACAAAAGAGGGAAGAGACTACCAGCATATATACCATGAGAAAAAAAATGTTTACATGCTACCCAGTACCAAGTGAAAAAGGTTGAAAGTTTAAAAGAAACTTTTCTTTCCTTTTCTTGCCATTCATAAGAGGGTTTCTTTTTCTTCTTCTTCTTCTTTTTTTTCCTTGAAAGTCAGAAAGAATGTTAGAAGACAAGGAAACAAAAACAGCAAACAAAATGCCATTGTATTGTAGTAGCAATTCATGGGAAAGCGCTTGTCAGCCTCCACATGCCTCACTCCTCCGAGGCTGTTTCACCGCAGGCGAAGCACAATAACATGGGAATGAATAAAATATTAAATACCAGTGAGACTTTCCGAGGAATTTTCTTTTTGATTGCTTTATTTGAGGCTGCATCCAAATTATTCCGGCACAGCGAGGCCACTGCCTGGCAAAGACTCAACTCAGAACCAAGACTTCTCTCAACCATAGAATTAAAAGGCAAGATTTGTCCTCAGGGGTTCTCAAAAAAAAAAAAAAAAAGTTTCTGCAGGCAGCAGCCTTTTCCACTCACCTGCACTAAGAAAATAACGCAGACTAGATTTATTGGGAAGTCATTTCCCCAGAACATAAAGCAAGCCGACCACAGCATCCCCACGCATGACCATCCACTGATGTAGACATTCTCCTAGCATTTTAGAACTTGGCACCACATTTTCCGTTTGCCTAGCAACCATAATACACATGTTTCATAATAGAGACTCTTTGTATTTCTGGTAACTAACCTTCTGGCACTGTGAGACTAGCAATTATTAACTGGTTGACAATAGTGTATACAAAGCCATTAACACAGTGCTTGGCACTTGGGGAGAATGCAGTCAATATTAGACACCAGTGTTATGATCATGCTGCTGCTGCTGCTGATGTTGGTATTTTTGAATTGCATATTAAATACTTGACTTCGAAATTTAGACAATGCATGGACACTCTCTTGCCTATTGATTGTGTATAATGCCTGTGGAAGAGGGTAGACAAATCAAAGAATGGGCTCTAAGATATCAAATGGGAGAAAATGAAGCAACCAGGCAGAAAACTTGTATTTTCTTGGAACTTACTGGAATGCCTGTGTGTGTATAAGTTAAGTATATGTATTGTCTTACATTACACACAGTATTTATGCATGACTAATGTGGTACTTTACTCCTGTATGTAAATATTGTATGCTCAGGATCATGTCGCTTTGAAAGGCATTTGCCCTGGGTTAGCTGTATGGGTTTGGGTTGGAGCTTTATGGCTAACGCTTAGATGGTGTTTCTGTATTTGGATTAACTTCAGAGCTACCCCATAATCCATCCTTTTAAGAACATCATCATGGAAGAGCCCCACTCTACTCCCCTCTTTCTCTCTCCCTGCCAATGCTATGATTAGCAGAAGGGGCTGGCTGTTACCTTTTTTGCAGGAGTTTGGCTAATAGTAGTAACATCTGCTGGGCTGGTGGTGGGGGAGACATGAGGCATTTGATCAGAGGCACAGATGTAAAAGTGACATCTGCTTGTAACAAAGGAAGGAGAAACAAAATTAAATTAGCCAGGGAGGCCTCTCTGTCTGAACCAAAGGCGCGGGGCGGGGGGGGGGGGGCGCTGGGGGGGGGGGACTATTTGAAAAAGGAGGGGGGAAATAATCATGAGCCCCAATGAAGCTTGGAGGGTGCAGAAGAGCGCTTGCAAAGAGGACCATGATTTTCTGGGCCAGAACTGCCAGGATACCTGGAGTAGCAATAGCCTCAGGTAGCAATGTCCTGAGACCTTGAAGTCATCTGTTTATGCTCCAAAGAAAAGGGTCGGGTGAGATTATCCTACTCAGCAGAGCGATGCCCCAACCTATGCGACTATAGTATGGGTTGAGAAATCACTTTCAGGTTGAAACCCCTGGGGTTAATATTCCAGTATATTTTTTGGATGAAAAATTTAGGGAGAAACAATTTTTTATTTCATAGCTATATTAAAACTCCTTCTGCCAACTACTAAGAATGATCATTTTTTACTGACCTCTTATGTGTGCTTAGAAAACTGTATCTGGCACTTAAAACCTACATGGTGATTGAAATCGGGCTCAATTGGGGCGGGGGGAGTGGAGCATAGAGAGGCAATGTGCTCAGCACCCTCCCAACCATTCTGCTAGGAAAACACATGTGTTACCGAGGGGCATCCTCTCTGCCCCCTCCCCCCCGCGAACCCCCAATGATGATCGCCTGAATTTCTCCAAGTGGATTTTGATAGCTTTATATAAATTCATTCCATAATGATAACAGACACCAATGGACCAGATTCCCTCCGCTTCCTCCTTCCAAATCTATAACCAGTCAACATCTGTGCCCACTGGCTCCTCTGCTTTCCTGCTCTATGTAGTGGGGAGCCCATTCTAACCTAAAGCTGATACCTCCACCGAAGTGGAGTCATTAAGATCACTAAATCCACTGAGGATTTTCCAGGCCCCAACTGGCCTGAACGTATAAGTCACTAGGGTTGTATAACAAATAGGCCCAGTTCTTCCCATTTGTAGGCACATAGTAGGATTTCACTCCCCTGCCCCCAAGAAGTTTGATGTGGCCATGTGACTTGCTTTGGCCAATGAAAATTGAATAGCAGTGGAAAGTTTGACTTCCAGGTAGAAGCCTTAAGAGTTAGTGTTCACGAGTCTCTACCTTCTATCCTTCGCCCTGTTTTAGAGCAGCTGACAGAGTTCAGGTGGTGGCTGCTTTGTCAGCAGTTTTGGAATAAGGATGCCATGGAGACGAGGTCCCTGCAAACCCATAATGGGTATGTAGTTTCCTAGATTGTCAGAAGCGTTCTGAAAGAGGTGACATCTTCCGTGCTGAGCACTAAAGGATGATTAGGAGTGAACAAATAAATGGCAGTGAAGTGGGAAAGGAGGAAGTTACAGGCATAGGAATCAATGATAGAATCCCAAGCCAGAGGAAGCATGATGTGGCTGGGAACCTATAAGCAGTTCAATTTAGTTAAGTTTTTTGTTTTGTTTTTGTTGTTGTTGCTGTTGTTGTTAAAGCAGGAGAGATTGGGGGGGACAAGAAAAGGTTTAATGAGATAGAAGATAGGGGAGATAGACTGAAATCAGGTCCTGTAGGACTATGGACACAGTATAGTATAATTTGAGAGGAAGAAATGAGGGAAAGCCAAGACATAAACTGTGGTCCTATTCTAGGCAAGAAATGATGGATACGTAAGCCAAGAGAATAGAATGCAAGGTAAGGAGAAGCAAAGGGATCCAAGAGATGTGAAAGAAGTGGAGTCTTTGGACAAGCAGAGTACGCAATTCTGCCCAGTGCTGGAATTTCAGGTGTCCAAGAGAATACCTCAGAGCACAAACTCTCCCATATCTGCTCACAGGATCTTCACTTCTGTACTTGGGTCTAGAGATCCTCATTAACACACTTACTTCTCTAGGTTAGGTAGACCTTGATGGTATCAACCATTCGTTCATTCAACCCATAATTATTAAATTCCTACTATGTCCTAGAAATCTGCACTTTAGAATACAGTGGTTCAGATACTGTCTTGAAAGCTGACTTTTGAGATGGACTAAACCCAAGTACTGCAGGCTTCTGAGTGGAGGGGGAGCCACTAAGCTGAAAACAGAGCCCCCCAACACACACACACACACACACCCCAGTGCCACTTGGGAAAGTTTGGACACTGAATTTGCAGAGACTAGAACTCCACACTGGATTGGCCACCAGACCTGTCACTGCTCATCTGGGAAAGACCTCAGTTGTCTCAGGTATTGGGATAAGAATGAAGTCCTAACATTCAGTTCATAGAGTTTTTGGTTTTTTGGCCTAAGAAGACTTCTACATATATTTCTCTATGAAAGAAAGAACATAATGGGAAGCGTGTTTGGTGGGAAATCAGAGGAGGCATTTGAAGGTTAGGGAGCAGAGTGCAGCATGGAGAGCAGAGAGAAGAGAGTGACTGGGCTCTGTTCCTCCAACCTTTATATTGAGGTCTTAGGACTGCCTGTGCTATTCCTCCTGGGAGCATTTTCAGTGAAGATGCTGAAAGCCAGGTGTCACCAAGGAAAGAAGCACTGATGGTGAGATAACAGGCATTCTAGAAGGGGGGGAGGAGGGTTAACTATTTTAAGTGGTGCTTCCCTATGTCACTCCTATTACACCTACTAGATATCCATTTTCCTCCACACACAGGGGATGCATGTGCAGTTC
The DNA here is from genome assembly GCF_963259705.1 of Myotis daubentonii. Taxonomy (NCBI): domain Eukaryota; kingdom Metazoa; phylum Chordata; class Mammalia; order Chiroptera; family Vespertilionidae; genus Myotis; species Myotis daubentonii. The sequence continues at coordinate 207,698,467 of NC_081840.1, read as the reverse complement.
CCAGCAGTCAAGGGATTCAGCTGTGCTGCCTCCATCATACACAGAATTAATTCCTATAACATGGTCTTGCATGTGAGTCAGCCCCAGGAGCCAAATGAGAGCTGTGTTGGGAACACTGGAGTCACTCACTATCTGAAACTGCAGCCATGAATGAAATACATATAAAATGCACAAGAATTCTAAACTTCTAGAAACGTTTTTCTTTCTGGACTTCCAAAAGACCCTGTTGTGGTTGGTTGGTTTGCATCATTTTGTTTTACCTAGGAAGTTTGTGGCTTTGCCAGTAATATGCTGCAGCATCATGCATTTTAATGTGCATTTCAGCTGATTCAGAACCTAGAAGCAAATGTAATCCAGGACTCGGGGCAGGCACCATGTGTCCCAGACCTCAGGAGCCAGAAGACAATAAAACAGTTACAATGATGCATGTTTGTAGTATTTCCCCAGTTAGATATAATGGAGAATATTAATTTTCTTTTTAAACACACATTTCCTCTCTCTCTCTCTCTCTCTCTCTCTCTCTCTCTCTCTCTCTCATTCTCTCATTTGCTTACTGTCTTAAGTTACACAGCAGCCTAGAAAATTATGGCGCTGAGTGTTCTCATCACAAACTCACTCTTAATTTTCTTGCCTATTCTTAAGCCTTCACCATCTGAGACTGGGCTTGGTGACAGGAGGAGGAAGAGAGATTTTTTTACGAAGAGGCAGGGAGGCTGCCAGGAGGGAAGTGGGACATAATAATGGACAAAACAGCACAGTGAGTCACACAAGAGACGACAGAGCAGAGGCCAACAGCGTTAACCCAAACCCCAGGGAAACCTCTTGAATGAACAGTGCTAACCGCTGAGAGGTGAGCCGCCAAGCGCCAAAGGACCGCAGTGTGGGGCCAGACCATGGCCTTCCGGAGGCTGGGCTTTCTGAGCTGGCCTTGGCCAGGCCCCGCTTCCTGGGGTGTATTCCTTATTTAGCAATAATCCTCCCACCACCTGCGGAGACTCATATCTAAGGGAGTCACTGATCCCGCCACCTCATCTCTGTGCAGAGAGGGGGCAGCAAGCACCCTCCAAGGGACGGAAATGTTGCTCTTGGGACTCTGTCAGGCCAGAGCAGGCTGCAGGCAGCGGGGAGAGAGAAGCGTGAAGGGGCCAGAGATGGCCCTGGGTGCCCTCTTCCTGTTTTTATTGTTAATGACATTATTTCCTTCTTTTAAAGTAGTAAATATTCTTTATAGAAAATGTTACATGTATTCCTTAAAAAAGATATTTTAACTTTCTTATATAATTTTTCAGTCTTTTTTAAAATGTGTAAATATAATTTTTTTAAAGGGAAATAGTCTCTATGAACTGTTTTGTAACCTCTTCCCCCCGTCAGTGATGGGTCATAAACATTGTCCCATATCATGAAGTATTCTCCTAACATTTTTTATGGCTATTTGGTGTCACACTGCATAAGTCACAGTGTATTTAGCCAACTCTGTTCCCTTGGACATTTAGTTTGCTTCTGGTTAGTAAAGTATATTAAAAACACTGCTCCAGACTCCCTGTTAGCTAAATCTCTGTGCATATCCACAGGGCTTGCTTAGAATTAATCGCTAAAAGTGGATTAATCAGTATACCGGTTACATGATCAAAGAGTACACATGTTTTAAAAAGCTCTGGACGCAGGTTGCAAAATAGCCTTCCAGGAAGATGGTGCCATGTGCCGAGCACCTGCTTTCCAATGCCCACCAACATTGAGTAGGACCAGATAAAAAGTTTTGCCCACCCTCTTCCTGCTGTGCTATTATAAATGAGCAAGACTTCTGAAGGAAGAAGAGAGGTTGCCTTAAGAAACTAGTGACCCTATGCGAAAGGAAGAAATCGAGGATGGATAATTTTTAAGGATAACAGAGTACGAATAGAGTCAAGAAATGGATTAAGAAGATGTGATATATAGACATACACAATGAAATAAAAAAGGAATGAAATCTTGTCATTTGTGACACCATGGTTAGATTTAGAGGGTATTTATGCTAAGTGAAATAAGTCAGACAGAGAAAGACAAATGCCAAATAGTTTCACTTGTGTGGAATCTAAAACCAAAATAGATTTTTTTTTAAAAAAAAAAAAAAAAACCGACTCAGGAACAGAGACCAAAGCAATGGTTATAAGAAGGGAGGAGTTAGGAGGAATGGGTGCAAAGGGGAAGGGGAATACAGTCCAAAATATTGTGATGTTTACATGGTGACAGGTGATTCCTAGAATTAGTGGGATGATCACATTGTAAGGTATAAAAATGTTAAATCACTATGTTGTACACCTGACACTAATATAACCAATATAAGATTGTATACCAAGTATACTTTTAAAAAAGAATACAGTAAAAATGCCAAAGGCTAGCTTTATTTAAAAAATGAAATCTAATAATGACAAGGAGGCCTTTTTCTTATGTATAGAACTAGATGATGAAAGGGATAAATTCACTACTTAGGATTGATTTCTTTGTTGAGAAATGATAAGTGTTTGCTCTTCTGGTAAACACTTAAATTTTCAGAAAGGAATGGAAAATGGGTTCTGAAAACAATAGGTTGGTGATCTCAACAATTTCAGGTAAAATTCTAGATTGGATTAAAAAACAATTAAGGAAAATTTCCCACATATACAGAGGAAAGAGAATAATATCAAGAAAGCATCACGAGACTCTCATCCAAATACAACATTTATTGACTCATGGTCAACCTTGTTTCATCATTTCCACCTCACCCTCAGCCCCACCATTCTGACCCCTGCTGTGTCCCACAACTACTTGGTTTGTCTGAATCAGAGTGGAAACAAGGCTCACACATTGCATTTGATTTTTATGTCTCTCAAGTTGCTTCTGACCTACCCCCACCCACCCCACCGCACCCCACCCTTTTTTCTCTTAGCAATTGAAAATAGGTCACATGTGCTTAGAATTACCCACATTCGAATTTGGCTGATTGCTTCCCCATGATGTTGTTTAATTCTAACCCTTAATATTTTCTGTAAACTGGTAGGTAGTTGAATTTAGAGGCTTCATCAGGTTCAAGTTGGACTTTTTAACAAGCATACTTCATATAGATGGTGCTGTGTGCTTCCTATTGCACCATACCAGGAGGCTGGTTGTGTCTCTTTTTATGATGTCAGATCTGATCTGCTGGGTTGGGGTGTTATCAGCTGGAATTATGCATCATAAAGTTTTCTATTAGCTCTTTATCCAATGATTTTAGGAGCCATTGATGATCATTGCCTAGATTATATTATTTCATTTATTTAGTAGATGTAAAATGATAATATTCTAATTGAGTTATTTTTGTTAATTTATTAGCTAGAATACCTCTGTAAGGAAAAAAACCTTCCTTCATGATATCAATTATTTGGTTCCTAAGGTTGGTGTATGGAAATATTCAGAAATGTATGGAAAGTTCGTATAAATGCTGAATTCTTTCTCTTTTTTTTTTCAGGGGTTTTTTGTGTGTGTGTTTTTTAATTTCTTTATTGGTTAAGGTATGTTTATCAGTTTTCAGAATAATGCATTTGCTCCCTGGTATGACCTTCAAAGATCATTAGTGGGGGATTTTGGTTTATTTGGGGAAAAGGGGAGTCAGCATTATGAACTCATGGGTCTAAATATATTTTATATATCTCCTTTCATTGGAATTATTCTTATTTGTATTCAAATTATCCAGACTTTGACCAGTGGAAGCCTCTTCAATTGGCTCCTCAGTTATTTTGATAGGACCCTAGTGGTCTTTGATAGCTTTCTTGCTAGCTTGTATGATAAGATGTCCCAGACTCATCTTTTATACTTTTTGCCTAGACCTGGTATCAGCCATTTCTCAAAAGATCCCTGGTTATTTTTAGTGGGAATTGGTATTAGAGACCACATTGTGGGTCCTAGATTGGATTTTGAAATGAGTGATTTATGAGTATTTGGAAAGGAAGTGATGGTCACTAGGCACCAGGGTCTAGGTGAATTAAAGTCATCATACATTTATTAAAAAAGACATGGTTCATTCTAGATGAAGGAGAGGAAAATAGGCATAAACAAACAACTGAACACAATACTATGTATACAGAGCTTTGGGGAAATAAACCAGGCATGAAGTAGTTATTATGCCTGGAGTCAAGGAATAAAGCTCAGCAAGGAGGTGACATCTGAGCAACAGAAATAGGCAGGCAGGCAAGACAGAATGGAAGAAGATTCTGGGCAGGAAAAAGAACATGAGCAAAGCATCCGAATCATCAAAGTGCATGACGTGTTTGAAAAGAGTCAGATTTGCTTCATTTCCGCTGACAGGGATAGCGGATTTAGAGAGCAGCCAACTGCAGTAGACATAATGCATCTGGACTTCAGCAGGGCATTTGTCCAGACCTATCATGATATCATTGTGGACAAGATGGAGAAATATGCACTAAACAAGAGGACTATTAGATGAATTAACAACAGTTAGGTGAATAAATGAACCCCAAAGATACTGATTAGTAAATTGACGTCAGCATAGAGGATGGTCTCTAGTGGAGTGACACTGGGCTCTGTCTAGACATTTTTATATACAATTTAGATAAAAGTATGGAGCAGATACTTAACAAATCTTCAGAGCATATGGAGCTAAGTGGGATAATGATAGTCTTAGTGACAGAGTCTGCATTCCAAAAGATATTGGCAAGTTGAACCTATTAAGTAAAAAACAAGCAAACAAACAAGCATGCACACACACACACACACACACACACACACACACACACACACGGGAGAAGCATGAAATAGATTAGGAGTTTAGATCAGCACAATGTGTTATTAGTGTGCATGGGTAACAACAGAGTGCACAGAATGTGGTAGGGGTGCTTGTCAACTCTGTGATATTCGAATACCTCTTGGAGAATACTTTGAAAGGGCAATTGAGAAACATTTCCATTCTGCAGAAGAATGTTGTAATAGTCAGCTTCCCAGAGGTGAAGTGGGCTGTCCCCTAGATCATGCCTGCCATCATCAAAACAGGGTCAATGCGCTGGGAGGTTCTGGAGGAGAGTTGACCATCATAAGAAAGAATTAAGTTCTCTTTTGCATCAGAGAGTCCATGACCCTGTCCTCCCTAGTAGCCTACCTTTCAGGATCCCAAATACTCACATCACTAACGTGGGTGCTTAGGATTCACCCTGAAATGTTCTTCATCCCCCCATAGCCGCACACTTCGGTCTTTTCATCACCCTCCACTGTCAAAGTTGTCATACTGCACTAAGAGTCAGGAGATATGGATTCTGGTTTTGGTTCTTCTAATGCTAATTCTAGGACCTCAAATGTGGTAGATTAAAGATGGCCACAAATTCTATGATACCTCTCCCGTTGAGAGGTGGAGTCTAACTTCCCTCCCCTTGCCTTTGGGCTGGTCTCGGTGACTTGCTTGACCAATGCAATGTGGTAGAGGCCGTGGGGCTTCCTAGGTTCGGTTATAGGAAGCCTTGCCGTTTTCACCCCAGCTCCTTGGAAGCTTGCTCTGTGAGGCCGCCCCAGTATCCACTAGAGAAGACCGAGAGAGATGCCCAGAACATTCAGCGGGGGTCACTCAAACCCTCAGATGCTTGGGTGACCCCAGCTGAAAGCCCAGACATCATGTGAGGCAGAGATGTCGACCCCTCCAAGCCCAGTCCAAACTTTACTGTATTCCAGAACAAAATGAAAGATTGCTGTGTTTCAGCCACTCCGTTTTGGAGTGGTTTATAGCACAGCAATAAGTAACAGAACATCAGGTATGTCGTCCCAAACTTTGGGGATCAATTTTCAACTTGTAAACGGGTGAAAGAACTTAATACTTTCTAAGGCCTCTTCCCATTCTGACATTCCCTATAGTAAACATTCGTGGTCCCAGGATTCCTTTACACTTTTAAAAATTATTCAGGACCCCAAAGAGCTTGTGTTTAGGTGGATTATATCTATTGATATTTGCAATATTAGAAATTAAAACTGAGAAAACATGTAAAATATTTACTTATTACTTTATTTAAAAATAAAAATCCATAAACTATTAAAGCAAAAAATGTTTTTATGAAAATAACATTTTCCAAAATAAAAAAATATTAAAAGAGTGGCATTGTTTTTATACTTTTACAAATTTCTTTAATATTTGGCTTAATAGAACACAGCCAGATTCTCATACCTGCTTCTTCATTCAAACTGTTGCAGTATCACCTGTCATGTAACTTCTAGAAAACTTCACTGAACATGAGAAAGAATGAGAGTAAACATTGTAAATAATCCATTAGTATTGTTATGAGAATAGTTTTGACCCCACTGACCCTTGAATGAGTGTTGGGGATTTCTGGGGTCCCCAGATCATACTTTGAGAACTACTGCTCAATAGAAATTTTGTGGAAAATTAATCTATATGCATTCATTTATAGCTAATGATACTTAACAGGGGCAAATTTTTAGAGTAATTTTCATTTTAACAAGGAATAAAGTCTATCTCAGATGGATCAATCTATAATGGAAGAATATAAAAAACACAGATAATGTTTTGTCTGGTTAAGGGTCCCTCTTCTGGTCCACTTCACAGGCCACTGCCCATTCAGCATCCTGAGTCTGGCCCTGGCCAGAGGGAGGCTATGGCCATAACACTAGACCCATCAGAGACTAGAAGAGAGCAAGCAGGCAATCAAGTTCAGGTCCATGGCCCCTTCACTTTAAGACAATATACCTTTCTTGTTTTATGGGCAGAGAAGGGTTTTATGAGTATTAACAAAGAACTTGAGGTTGCAAACTCTCATTGTGCTCACTTTAAGCAATCAGACTGAGTTCTTCATCATGTTGGAAAGTATGAGAAGAGACTGTTGTAACATGGAGGTAATATGCTTATTTATTTTAATTAAATTATTGAAAATCAGAAATGATATCATATCTAGCCTTTCCTAGCAATGTAGACATTTCCCAGAACTTTTAGCTGCAGATTTTTAGTAATTGCATTGTACTAATCAACTAAAATAGCCCAGTGTAAATGTTAATAAATAAACATAATCATAATCATAACCCTAGACATATCCAGTTGCCAAGGGCTTCAAGAAGTCATTGAATCCATCCCTCTGCCTCCAGGCATGCTTTATCTTCCCATCAACTCTCAGCAGGAATAATGTCAGAAAATATGTTCTCTATTGGGTTACTTCTTCCCACCATCTTTACATTTTTTCAGATATCCTAAACCAGAAAGAAATGACAATTAATTTAAATTACTTTAGAAAACATTAAAAAATTTGAGACACTGAGAAATTTGTTAGACAGATTTAAATAATTAAATGAGTCTTTTTTTCTAGAAACGAGACAATGAGTATACTTTACAAAATACATGCAAACCTACTAAGTCTACCCATGTTGAATATGATTTAAATTTTTAAAGGGTTGGGTTAGAGGATTTTATTTTTTTTATTTTGGTAACAACCAGCTTTAATAAATAATTAATTGAGCATGTTTTACCTCATTCCACTAGGAATTAAGTGTGTTTTGATGCATTTAAAAGCTCTGGGTTTTGAAAAGCTATATAGACTGCATAACTAGCTCATACTTACTTGGATAACTACTGGAGTTATCTAAGATTTATGTAAGTATTTATTTTGTAGTATCTCTTTTGTTACCTTCAGGACCAAATGATTTATGAGAGAAAGTCAAATGACAACCTATCAGATCATGTCCTTTCATTGTGGCCCAATGGGATTGTCTCAAAAGGTAGTTCCTGAGTTATCGAGGACCCTAATAAAGTCCGCTCTTGTTGAGTGCTCCACGTGCTCTGAGACCTAGAGAGCAACTCCTTCTTTGCTGCTGTATAAATTAAGCTCTGACCCCAAAGCCACAAACATAAGCAAATTCTTATGTTTCCAGAGCTCTCCTATCATCAAAGAGGGAAAGAGATACTTCCCTCCCCTTTAGCATGACAAAGCCCTTTGTCCAGACCCTGGATACTCGGGGACTATCTCCTTCCTGACCCCTATTGCCTTCACCAAGGTCACTTTTTAATATTGCAACTAAAATCTTCCACCTCAGCTGTCTAGAAGTTAGTCCTCAAACCCTGCACAAGCTCTATCACGTCTAATACCAATGTGCACTTTACCTTACTCTTCAGTCTTGAGTACTGAGAGATAATTCCATTATAATGCCCAAATCGAATAACATGGTGGTGAAAAGCACCAACTCGGAAGCCTGACTTTAAGCCTGTTTCACCACTAACTAGTTTACCTCGGACAAATACTTTACTCTCTGTAGTTTAAGAATTTCCATGTGTAACCTGGGATTGGGTTAGTCTTTTGATTGTAAAACACAAAACCAAAACCAAAACCAAACTGGCTTATTAAAGACACACACATACACACACACACACACACACACACACACACACACACACTGGGATTTACTAGCTACCATGATTGTATAAAACAGGGGCAAAGGCAAAAACTGAAGAGCTCATTTAAAAAATATATATATATTCCTATTGATTTCAGAGATGAAAGAAGAGGGAGAAAAAGATAGAAACATCAATGATGAGAGAGAATCATTGATCAGCCGCCTTCTGCATGCCCCCTACTGGGGATCGAGCCTATAACCTGGGCATGTGCCCTGACTTGGAATCGAACAGTGACCTCCCGTTTCATAGGTCGGAGCTCAACCACTGACCCACACTGGCCCGACTGAAGATCTCGTTTTATAAGTGGCCAGATTGAGATTCTCCAACTCTGATGTGGAAATGGTTTCTCCTTGTCTGAGTTCTGCTTTCCTCCATGTGGACCACATTCTCAGCCAGGATCTCCCCAGCATTGTACAGGAAGGGGCCAGGTGGTCACAGCAGCTAGCTCCCAGTTTCTATCAAAACAGCTTTAACAAACACAATGAAAGAAGTGCCTCTTTGCCAAGAGTCCAGCAAAGACCCGGTGTGTCTCTCATTGCCTTTGATTGGTCCAGCTTGGACCAATTGTTATGGCCAGGAATGTGCATATTTTCATTGGCAAGGCTTGGGTCATATGCTTACTGCTGGCATCGGGGATGAAATCAATCTCACCTGACTACATAGACTGAGATAGTTCTTGGAAGAAAAATTGAGTTTCTGCTTGCAGATAAAGAGACGGTGGGTGCTGGGCAAGACCAAAAACACAACAAAACTAATCTGTAACTGTCTACTACAGTGGATAACAACATCTACCTTTACCCCTGAAGGTTGTTATGAGAATTAAATAATAATGCAAGAAGAGCACTTGGCACTGTGCCTGGCCCATGGCAAGCACTCCATGACATTAGTTATTATATTAGCTGTTATGTTCCTCAATAAATCTTTGTGAAGTGAATTGTGAATGTTAGTAAAGCCTCAATCATAACCATTCTAAGTGGATGGTATTTCACATATTTAGTGAAAAACCTTAGAGGAGAGGCGACAACTCACAAGCCAACTCTAAAAATTACTACTTGGAGAGCTGTATTGAGAAAGATTCTAAGGACCATATTATGTGGAGTTAGAAAAAAAAGAGGACAGTCACACGTCTTACTCATTCATGTAGATTCAGTGCCTAGCACATACACAGTAGAAATTCAGTCAATTTTTTTTTCATTGAACTGAAAGTAATTAGGTTATGCTGAAATTCTTCCCATGGAACCCAGAGGATATTGGTAAAATTAAACCATGTGGAACTTGAGTGCTGTTATATTTTTTTAGTACTGTTATCATTTTGTTGGTAGGTTTCATGTATTTTTGCATATATTTCATGGCATTTATATTAAATTCATAAATAAAATATTCCTCTATGTGAACTCAATAAACCATTTTAAAACAACAATAAAAATGTCCTCCTGCCCTATTATATATTTACTGGTAATTTCACTGATTTCCCAGCTCTTTAAAACTTAATGAAAGAACTCTGCAGGGTGGCAAGGGAGTGACAGCAACTGTGGTCTGGCTAGTCAAATGCAGAAAGGCTTCAGGTAACATGTGTGGCCAGCTCTCACTGGCTTCAAAGCTCTTCTTCTGACTCACATCCTCAACCACTTCACATATGAAATGACAACCATTCACACTATCGCAAGTGCATGTTGCGTTTTCACTACCCGCTTTGGAGAACGTATGTCAGAAACAACTGCACAACTAAACATGAAATGGCTCAGGGATGGCTAACAGGGCGAGTGGAGAACTCTGGAACCATGGGCAATAATTCCCTGAGCAGAGGGATCATGGATTCAAACCCCAATTCCACCCGGACTTTTGGTAAGTTGCTTCATCTCTCTAAGCCTCAGTTTATTCACCTGTAAAATGGAGCTAAAATATATTAAGAATAAAGAAAAATCAGCCTCCTAGATTATTATGAGGGTAAACAAGATCCTCATAAAGGTCTTAGCATATAATAAGTGCTTAATAAGTGGTAGCTATTATTATTATTATTACTAGAGGCCTGGTGCACGAAATTTGAGCACAGGTAGGGTCCGTAGGCCTGGCCAGCTATCAGAGCCTATCGGGGCCTTCCTTCCCCTGGCTGCCGGCTGCTGGCGGGGCCTTCCTTCATTCCACACCACCCCCTGGTGGTCAGCACACATCATAGTGAGCGGTCAAACAACTGGTTGGTGGAACTCCCAGGGGGACAATTTGCATATTAGCCTTTTATTATACAGGATTGCTTCGATTTAAGCTTCAACTCCTAGGATGTTAGTTGGTATAACTATACATCAGATTAACTCTGTAGATTAAATTGAATGTATGCATAAGCATGTGTGCACACATGTCTAATAACATAATGTTGTGAATTACCTCTTGCTATATTTCATTGCTGTAATATTCTCCAAAATCTCATGCCAAGAATTTTTGAAGTTTCACTCCCATTAATACATGATACAAAAAAAGCCCACTTCATTCTCTTTGGAATGCTTTTTGAAGATTTATTCCTTCTTGGATGTCCTTAGGAGTCCCCCTTATATGCACTGGGTCAGGATTGAGCAGAAATTCAGCCACATAATAGTATTTTGTAAAAGGAGATAAAAAATATCTAATCACACTACACAGAATGCTCTGCACAAACAATGTTACTAAACCCAAGAGATGCCAATATAATTAAACCACCTAAACTCTGCTTTGCTCTCAGTTTTCCTCTGTTATATATTAGATATATCATGATATAGTGTAAGGAGACTTTGCGCTTCCATCACCTGACTACTGAGGCCATCAGCGCATCGAGGTTACGGTCAGGAGCTGACAAAGAAAGGTGACATGTAAGAACAAAACACTGGGGGGGAGGGGGAGGAATTATTAGAAGCACCTCTGGAAGAGTAGAAAATTCCCCTTCCTGAGGGTGAGAAAAAGCAGGGTACTGCTCTTCCCCCCAGCAAGCTGCACACTCCTGGACAAGTCATTTCTACTAACTCATGTCTGTACGACATAAATTGGTTCCGGAAGCCTTCTCAGTGGGTGACTTGCAACATATGCACACAAACTAATCCCCAAGACTTCATATTGTAATATTTAGCAACCTGGCTTTCTATTGGCCAATTATTTCATCATCAGGTATATGCAGAAGTCAATTACAGAGCCCAGCATTCAACCCACGTCCACTTCGCTATAAAACTTGAGACCATACTAAGGGTTTGAGGCTGAAACAGTTCAAACAAAGAGGAAGCTGCACTTTCCTCTTGAAAGCTCAGCAGCCATCAAGCAAATTAAAACAGGGTCTGAGATTTAAACTCAGGAAAAAATTCGGTCAAACTGAGATAAAAAATGAGGTCATTATAGATACAAACTAAAATTATTCCTCAGGCAACTGACATTTATGTTTTCCAATACATTGTCCTAATGACACTGGGAAAAAGTGAGAAAGATTGGGCCAGATTTGTGCTGCTACATTAATTTTTGAAATTGCTAAGAACTACCATTTGGCGAGCATTTTCTTTTGCGAGGCTTCTCACACATTATTTAATCTTTATGACCACCCTATGACGGTGGTTGTAGCCAGTAGACAAAAAACACAAAACAAAAAAAACTGAGGCCTAAAAGGATTATATAACATGTCCAAAGTCAGATGGGAAGTGGTAGTATGTGGAGAGTGATAACCTATTAATCATTTTTGAGATAAATTTAAAAGAGAAAGTCTAACTGTATATTTGTAATATTGTGCCACTAATATCTATTTTTACCAGATTCCTAATTCTAATTTTTTAGAAATTCAAGATTTACTACTAATTTTCATAATAATGGGCTATTTATTAAATATCAACTAGGTATGGTGGTAGGCTAAAATAATGGCCCTCAAAGATCGCAGTTCTAATCCCTGCAACCTGCAAATGTTCATTTATATGGGGAAAGTATCTTTGCAGGTCTGATTAATACAGGTCCTTGACATGGGGAATTAAACTGAACCATCCAGATGGGCTCTAAATGCAGTCACCTAGATTCTTATAAGGGCGAGGCAGGGGAAGACAAAGGAGGAGAAGGCAACATATTCACGGAGTCAGAGATTAGAGTGATGCGGCCACAAGTTAGCAAGAATGCTGGCAACAGGCATGGAAGAAGCTGGAAGAGGCAAGGACCTGACTCTTCTCTGGAGCCTGTAGATGGAGTTCAACGCTGAAGGCATCTTGATTTTTGACCCAGTGAAATAGTTTGAACTTTCTGGCCTCCAGAACTGTGAGAATAAACTTCTATTGTTTTAAGTCACTAAGTTTGTGGTAATATGGTAGAACTGCCCTAAGAATCGAATCCATGTATCATGCCCTGGGCAAAGTGTGTGTGTGTGTGTGTGTTGTGTGTGTGTGTGTTGTGTGTGTGTGTGTGTGTGTGTTTCCCTCACACGAATTCTCTGAAATGGATATAATATGTTAACAGATGGAGAAAGTGAGGCTGAGAGAGGTTACATAAGTGACTAAAATCACAGGACAGTCAGCAGAGCTGGGATTTGAATCCACCTCTCATTAGTCATTAGCACACTTTAAGTTATTTTGGATAAGCAACCAGGAATAAATATGACAACATTGTTGGAAATTTATTTATAGGAATTTCAAAACACTTGGAAGTACATCCTTTAAGATCCCAAAGTGTCTGCAAAGTTGACCAAGACTACTTGTTCTATCTACACACCTCTACTCCTAGATCAAAGGCCACGGTAAGAAATGCTGTAGAACAATTAGCCCTCCTGGCCAAGAAAAATGTATCCCTGGTGGTGGAAAATTTCTGTAACCGCCTAAAGGAAGTGAATACAAAAGCTCAGCTAGATCCATCAGCAGTGTTATTGAACACAGAATTTGTAAAATCGTTATTTGACATGGCCTAAATTCTAAAACAGTCCCAACTGAAGAAAGAAAGGATAATGTTAGCACTGAGTAGTGTTGGTTTCAGGTGCATGTTAAAAGCTGCATGCTAGTGGCCCTTATTAAATGTTATTTCAGCCTGACCCTCCTCGCACATAATCTCTTTCAGTTGGTAAGAAATGAAAGCACAGAAAAAGATACCAAATAAGGAATCTATGGCTCTATAATCATCATCTCATCACTGGTGTTTAATGTATCAATTTTCTGTTTCATCTATGACTAGATTCGATACATATTTTGAGGGCCTATTATTCACAAAGCAGTTTCCACATTAATGCAAAGACAAGCAATCCTAGAGGGACTTGAAGGTATGATCATCACAATAACTAGCAGGTGCATAGCACTAGCTATGTACCAGTGTTGTTCTAAATGCCTTACACGTATTCATTGTTTAATCCTCACAACCACCCTATGGTGTGTTTCATTATGATAACTCCCATTTTACAAATCAAGAAAACAATGTTTAGAGTGATTTAAACTTGTTCATTGTCTTCCAGCTAATAAGTGATTGAACCAAGATTTCAATTGATAGTCTGGTTAAGAAACCCATGTTCTTAACTTTCTCAAATACTAGAACCAGACAGTTGACCAGAATATAAAGTGGAGAGAGATAATGGTCATAAGAAATATACATGAAAGTTACCTCAGTGTTCAAAGAAAACAGCATCTTGCCATTCTCCCTTCAGCCTTCTTTCAGTTCTTCAAACACATTAAACACACACACACAAAAATCAAACTCATGCCTCAGGGCCTTTGAATTACTGTTTCTTCTGCCTGGAATTTTCAAAATGACATTAGAATTAATTTAACTATACTTAATTTTATAAAATATGATCATACTAATTTTGTTATAATTAATTACAATTATCTTACATGTTTGTTTAATAGTTTATTTGTTCATTTGCATCATTAGACTCTCCCTCCCTGAGGGCAGTGCTCACTTCTATCATGCTCACCATTGAATCTCAAATGACAGCCACATAGTAAGCCCTCAACATGGTTCTCGTTGTTGGGCAGCTGTGGGGAATTCAGGAAAGGCTTCGTACAGGTGGTGGTACTGAGGCTGGCTTTGAAAGTTGGCTGAGATTTTACCTTGTGGGGTTGAGGGAGAAGGAGGTTCAGGCTGGAGGAAGCAGCATCCTATCTCTCCGGCATGGTTATTATTGGGCTTAAATGAGAACATGGGTGTGAAACACTTTGTAAAGACTTGTACATTTCTGCAGCCGTGGACTGGTAAGACTGGAAAAATAGGATGATGTCTCCTGTAAATGTAATCCTCATTTACAGATGAGGACACTGAGAGGCCAAAAGGTGAAGTCCCTTGTCCAAGCTTGCCACAGCTGGTGAGCAGCAGAGCCAGGGTTTGCCCTTAAGCCTGGCTAACTCAAAGCCCGTGGAGTTAATCATTACACCATGCTACCTCCCATGTCAAGAATCCCGAAATGCCAGGATGAGGAATTTGTACTTGATTTGATGAATCACTGGGCAGGGCTGGCACTGGGGTGAGGCAATGGAGCACTCTCCTTAGGTGCAAAATTTAAGGGGACACCAAAAAACCTCAGTAATCAAGATAAATATATAATCTTTTAAAAATAAAATCAGCAAACTATAGCCCCCCCATCCCTATTTTGCTATTTTTGTAAATAAAGTTTGATTAAAACCAGGCACAGAGTTAAGATAAAGTGAATGAGGCAGGGTTGTGCAAGCTCAGAGCTTTTTTATATTTTGTTCATCTTGGATTTCTTTGGCATTAACTTTGATTTTTAAAACTATTGTATTGAAATAGTATTCATCTTGCTTATAGAGTATTTTGGCACCCTGCCACCCCCCCCCCCCCCGCATTAAAACTTGCACCCCGGGTGAGCCCATCACTGTCTCACCCTAGCCTAGCTCAGTCTGGGAACTGGCTTTTAAAAGAGTAATCTGGCAGTAACATGTGATGGCTCAGAGTGGGGAGTTGAAGGTTAGGAGTATGTGACAACCACATGCATCTGAGTTTTTGTCCTATTGTTGGCTATTGATGTTGTGACATAGCAGCTTTAGAGTACAAAACATTTGAAATAATCGGGCCAATGATTAGAACTTGGAAATAGTATTATTTTAGATGTATCATAATATATCTTTGCTATTTCGGTAATAAGGTTCTGGCTTTTTTAAGATAAAATGACCATAATGTCAGTTTCTCCTCCCTTCCATTGAGGAGAATAAAGACAGGATTTATTTATCTGCTTAATATCTAGATTTTCCTCTTTTGATCTCACATCAGGCATCTTAAATGCTAAATATCTTTTATCTCTCTGGGGGGTTTTCTGCCTTCGTACAAACTCACTCAGCCACTATATTAACAAATTTTTCTTTCTTGAAATCCCCTCTTACCTGAATTATTTAAACTGATTTTTTCTGAATCCCCTCTAAATATTTAGCTATTTCATAAAGCAAAGCATTTTAGAATGTATCCACTTACTAGAAATGTCTTTGGAAAGCCTTTCAGCCCATTGTGGAATACAATACCCTATTGTGTACTCCTAACCCAAACTAGTTTCAGGCTATTTTTACCACACACGCTCACACTGGTTTGAGCATTTTAATTAAATCAGGCTAACAACCAATCGCTAACTTAGCCAGTAACCAGTCATTCACTGAAAACAGTCGGACAGCTTGTGTCTGTAGATACAGCCTCAATCTTTTTGTTAACAGAGCCATTTTGGCTTTCTCCACTTAATCTCATTAAGAGTGCCTCCCCCCCTTAACCCCCCCCCCCCGCCCCCACCTGACTTATGCCTTTCTGGGTTTCCCTGGCCCAGTGAATGTTTAGGTTTCCAATTACATGTCTCCAGATGCATTTGTTCTGCCCTAAGTCTTTTTGTTCTTTCCCTTAAATCCATTTACTATATTTTGGTCCATTGTATTTTTCATTTATCATTACAAGTTTTAAATACCAGTTTCCAATTTAGGGTCTTACAATTTTAGCATTAGGTATGCATACCATCTGTGTGTGTCAGGACATTATAATATCCTTATCTTGGCTTTCTTTCATCTTTCTCCGGTCCTGGGGATGGACGAAGGCCTTGTGTCTAATAAGTCATTTGCATCAGCATGTCCCAAATGACCCAAGAGATGAGGATAGGAGAGATTAGCATGGTAATCTCATTCTGATGGATAAAATTAGCAAAGATATTCCCCACAAATGGAGAGCTGCCATTGGCGAACTGCTGTGCTTAGAATCAATTACTAAATTACTTTGAGCTCTAAGTTGACATTAACAGAAAAAAATTGCCATCGACCGAAGGGAAATAAGATAAAAAATATGCGATCATTAAATCTCTCGCTACTATTCACGAATGTGACTCACAAGAATGGTACACAAAATAGGGCAGAATTTAATTGCTGACGGTGCCCCCTGTCAACATTTCATCTGAGGCTCCTCCACCGTCTGTGAGCCAGCAGTGCCTTTCCCATTCAGCCTTTGCAAAGGAATGAGAAGCAGGGAGGGAAGGAGAAAACAGGTGAGCAGAGGTCTGGTTCAGTTCCTTCTCTTCCCTCTACGGCTCAGCAGCTATCTGCGGAGACCCAAGGGTGATTTCTTGATGCCTCGGCTACCCGCTCACATCAAGCAGGAATTGGCAGGCTGCCCCTTTGTGTCCAAAGAAGAACCACAGCAGAGAAGGCCTGTTGACGTTCTGAATGCCTTCTGAACCACGTCAACAATAACAGTGCGAAGCTAGTTCTCTCCCCAGTTCTGACCAGGGAGGTAGTGACTATAAACATTTCCTCTGATCATTCCCAGTACTCCCAGCATTTCCAGAAGAGGCTTAGCTCACACAGCATTGCTTATTAACTCAAAACACCTACATTCAGGAAAGCCTTTCCCTATTAAGAAACTCATCTTTGTCTTAATGGGGAGACGGTGCTGATGACAGGTATAAACAGGAAATCAGTTCATATAAGGGAATAAGCTTTAAAATAGCTTCTCTTTTTTTTTTTTTTTTAAAGTCAGAGCCTGGGGAATCCCAGTGGCATAGTAATTGTTAATATTATTAGCACAGTATACATATCAGCTGTCGAGATATTATGAGGACTTGAATTCAATCTCTGTTGGGGGAGTCAGGGTCAACATCATTAACTATACATCTTGTCTTGCTTTCCATATAGATGCCTCAGGGCAAGTGTCTGCCAGATACATCTCTATAGACGGGCATAACCATAGGACGTACAAGGGGCCCATCACACACATCAGTAATAGACAACAAGCTTTTGTTTATCTGAAGGTTTACTGGAATTAACTGATTAGTGTCAACTTGACACAATAACTTTTGTCTACAATGCAGTAGATCATTTTGATGGTTTTATTGATGGAGTGTGTTGTCTAATGTAAATTGTAGGGGAAGTCAAATTTAGATAAAGTCTGGCACATTTTTCTGAGAAAGCTGTTTGTAAATGCACCCATGACAGGACACCTTCTGCAGTCTTATGGATATTACAATAGTAATTGTGATATTAATAACAGTAATTACGAGGGAGAGTTGTAATTGAAATGTATGCAATTCAGTGCTTGGCAAATGCATCTTTAAGGGGACACATTTTGTGCTCTTACAGATATTACAACAAAATTGTGATATTAATAACAATGATTAGAAGGGAGATTTGTAAGTGAAATATAAGCAATCCATTCTTAAATTAAACTTGGAACACAAAACCATTAAAGAGAAATTAGAAAATAAGGCTAGGTTGTTAAGGATGACACAATTTTCATGTAAAAATTGCCTATGAAAATAGCAGAGAAGTGAAATGAGAGTTAGTGTTTATATATTTACATGGAATTTTAAGTAGTAACTATAAGCAAATTTTATCCAAAAGCAAAATTCCAATTTGGGGGGAAAATTCAAAATGGATTCTGTGCTTTGTAGAATTATTTGTGGTAAATATCACCAACATATCAATCCAAGCAAATTACATGCACAGTTAATTTGGAGATGTGTGTAAACCTTGTAGAATAATTAACTGTGAGTATTATTGGTGATTTAAAATTCCCTAAGTCAGATAGTTCCTAGAAAGTCTAGCACTTTAATAATTTTTTTTCAGCTTTGTCCAAAGATTCTATACTAAAATTGTTAACAATTGCAGCTTTCGAAACCCACATTTTAGAAAGAGAAATGATGACTTGCTATAGTCACAGGAGAATTGACAAAATTTACCCTTGAAAGTAGAAATAGGGTGAGTGTCTAGAAATTGAGGAACTTAAAGGAATAAAAAGATAAAGTGAGCCCCTGGCCGGTGAGTTAAATGGTTAGAGTGTCAGCCCACAGACCTAAAGGTCACAGGTTCGATTCCCAGTCAAGGGCATGTACTTGGTTTGCAGGTTTGATCCCCAGCCCGGGTTGGGATGTGTACAGGAGGCAACCAATGGATGTGTCTTTCTCACAAAGATGTTTCTCTCTTTCTCTCCCTCCCTCACTTCCCCTCTCTCTAAAATCAATGGAAAGAATATCCTCAGCATTTAGCAGATGCACACCATTTAACCCTAAAATCACTTCCTACTATTGAGACATAACTTTGTCTTCTTGCATAATAATATGCTTTATTGAAATCAAGACACACAGTGAAGTGCAAAATGGAGTCTTTGTATTTTGAATGTCTCATCTATGATGAGTCCCAACACTGGTAATTTAGGCATCTCAATCTAGGTTTAGGAGAATTATTTCCTAGTCTTAATAGAGAATATACCATCATCTTGCCCCTGAGTTATGCTTCTTTTCCTTTCTTTCTTTCTTTCTTTCTTTCTTTCTTTCTTTCTTTCTTTCTTTCTTTCTTTCTTTCTTTCTTTCTTTCTTTCTTTCTTTCTTTCTTCTTCTTCCTTCCTTCCTTCCTTCCTTCCTTCCTTCCTTCCTTCCTTCCTTCCTCCCTCCCTCCCTCCCTTTCTTTCTTTCTTTCTTTCTTTCTTTCTTTCTTTCTTTCTTTCTTTCTTTCTTTCTTTCTTCTTCTTCCTTTCCTTCTTAAGACTAGCAGATGTCTTTAAATACTAAAGAAAAAAATCACAAATGATTCCCTGCACACTTCTCTCCAGCTAGAGTCTCAGGCTGAAACTAAAGGTCACCTGGGGGTCATCTCAGGCCCTGGTATCTTTCAAACAAAAACACCTATATCTCCTTTCTCCAAGCCATGAACCTGGAAGAATAACAACTTTTGGGGAAGGAAAGAGAAAGGAAAGTTTATAAATTAATCCATCCAAGCATGAACAAACCAATTTAAGTAGAAGAGTGCACCAAAATCAAATGTTTTCAAAATAAAAGAGAGAAAATTATTTCTCTAGATATTAAGATAATGTGAATATCAGTGAACATGAACAGGCAAGCAATTCTGTAAGTTAGAGATTATCATCACCAAACTGAGGTTCTGCCAGATGATGTAACACAAATCTCAGTTACACAATAAACGGCAGGGCTGGAATTTGAACCTAGAATCCAAAAACACTCTAATTTTAACAGTGCCCTCCTGCCTCCCTCTTCATGCCCCCTGTGCTGGGCTTCACTTGACCATCCACCCCCACCCCGCCAGGGTGGTCTGAGACAGCTGGGAGGAGAAGCTGAAGGCTCTTCATTGTTCATGAGACAGGGCTGAGCTGTGGGTCCAGCGATCTGCCCCTGGGCAGTGTCTGAAGCAGCAGCCCGCACAGCCTCTAACAATCACTGACAGGACCAAGGTTTCTGAGGGCAGAAAGACCCAGTCTCAGGAGGGGGCGGGGGGGCAGGAAGCCCCTTGGTAGCCATCCCCCAGATTTCTCTGCTGAGAAGGAGAGAGAGAAAGAGAGAGAGCACAGCAACAGATCAGAATTTGACAATATTTCCCACCTATGCCCCCAATGCCTCTGATGGTCAAACCCTTATAATGTGCCGTGTAATCAGGATAATAGGAATAGTTCAGCCCAGTGAAATGTGCAGAGAAGAAAACCCAGATATCCAAAAACGTCAGAGTCTAGCCCAGCCGACTTGGCTCAGTGGTTGAGCGTCAACCTATGAACCAGGAGGCCATGGTTCCATATCCAATCAGGGCACACACCTGGGTTGCAGGCTCATTTCCCAGTGGGGGGGGGGGGTTGCAAAAGGCAGCCCATCAAATGATTCTGTCTTATCATTGATGGTTCCATCTCTCTCTCCCTCTCACTTCCTCTCTGAAATCAATAAATGAATATTTTTAATGTAAAAGTCTAGAACTTTCTCTTTCCCCTTCTGCAGCCCCCTTGTTTGGTGTTCCTGTTATTACAAGGGCTCCACAAAAGGATACTCTTGCTGACTCTCTGAATTTCAAATATTGGGTCTCTGCTCTTGACATTCTCTACAACCCAAGTGTTCAACAAGAAATGGCAAAAAAAGGTTGAGTAAGTTATGGTACATCCACTTAGAATATTATTTAGACATTTCAAATTATGATGCTGAATGTAAGATAATATAGGTTGGGTGAATGCTTTATAATATGAAGCTAAATGTAGAGAATAATATGCAAATACACATAAATTCTGATTACAGCATATCTAGGCGGCTGAAGCATGGAATTTGAACTCAGCTAGACCTGGACTAGAATCTGCTACTTACAACCTATGTGACTTCAGACAAATCACTTCACCTTCCTAAGCCTTCATTTTATTTTCATCTATAAAATACTAGAGGCCCATTGCATGAAGAGATTCGTGCAACAGGCCTTCCCTTCCCCTGGCTGCCGGCACCGGTTTTCCTCCGGCACCCAGGACCCAGGCCTTCTGTCCAGACGGAGCCTTCAGTCTTCAATCCGCCACTTCACCCCTACGTATGCAAATTAACAGCCATCTTTGTTGGGTTAATTTGCATACTCTCCTGATTGGCTGGTGAGCATAGCGGAGGGATGGTTAATTTACATGTTTGTCTATTATTAGGTAAGATTAGCAGTGGATAGCACAAAGAGTTGTGAGGAGGATTAAGTGAGCTAATACCTGACTGAGGCTTAGCCTAGGACCAGGCCTATTGTTAAGTATTTAATAAGTGGCACCTACTATAATTAGAAGGAAAGTTGAACTAGGTTAGGTGAGGAAATTCTCTAGTGCTTGCAAAATTCTCCAAATGATTGAAAAGAGAGTGAAAATGTCCTCAGATGGAGAGATGTCTGTGTGGGACCAGGCTGAGGGACCCGCTGGCCCAGGCAGCCTGGAGAGGAGAAGCCAGGACAGGGCCCACCTCAAGGCCAGCCTGGTCAGCCTCAGGACCCATTCATCTGAGCCCTTCTTGGGCTATGGACTAGCAGAGGGACAAAACAGGAGCCTATGATTATTGGCACACTAAGGAAATACTTATATTTATTGCTGGGTTTACATTCAATATTTTAGGGGCCCCAATTGAGTGAAGCAACCATGAAAAGAAATCTAGCTGGTAATTATAATCCTCAGTGAGGACAGAAATACATTAATACCCAAGATATGTCACTCATCCAACCACCCTTTACTGAGCACTCTTCTGCCCCGGGCAGTGTCCCCTGCTGGGGTTTTGAGGGCCAGGTTCAGCCTAGCCTTACACTGCATATCCACCTGGTGGGCTGTGCAGAAACTCTTGTAAGGGCCAACTTCTGGGCAGGAGAAATAAGCATGATTTGCTTCTTCATGTTATTCTATGCTTTCCTATGCTTCTATACTAAAAATGTATTATTTCTATTTCAGGGAGAAAAATTTTATTTAAAAATCTACCTGCTACCAAATAACCATTTCAAGCAAAATTTTAAGTGGATGGTGAGTCAGGGTTTCCTGAATTTCTTGTGCTCGTGGTTCCATCATGAGCCTTCTGGGGCACTGGGAGCCTGTAGTTGGCAAGAAGGCAGGAGCAGCAAGCCTTGCGTTTTCTCTCTTCCACTCCATCTAAAACTCACTAGGAAGCCTGCAGAATGTGGTTTTAGTTACTTTTGAACCTGGTCATTTTTAAGAACTGGTCATTTGAGAAATTCATTTTCATAACAAAATTAGTGCTGGCATTTCTTGATCTGCTGCATTGTACTAAGCACTTTGTATACATTGTCTCATTTAAACTTTACAACAAACCTAAGGAACCTGTATTATCATTATCATTATCATTAAATAAGTTGTCCATGATTATAGAATAACTTGAGGCCCAATGCACAAAATTCATGCAAGGGGCTCACCCCTCACAGCCCTGGCTTCATCTGGAAAGCCACCAGGACGGTTGTTCTGCTGTTCGGTCTAATTAGCATATTAGCTCTTTATTATATAGGATAAGTGTCAGAGCTGGATTCAAAGGCTGAAAATAAGGCTCCAAAAGCTCAGTTTTCCACCACACTGCTTCACTGCATCCTGAATTACTGCTTCCCTGGTGACATAGGGTTTGGGGATCAATATTGGAGATGGAGTCAGCCTCTAAATACCAGAGAACCAACAACAGGTTTCTTGCTGCTGGAACCAGAAACCAGTAGTGAATAATCCCCTTTCCTTCCTGCCCCCAAGGTGAATGCCAGGCCCTTTGCTTTGGTAGGACTTCATTAACAGTCGCTACCCAGTATCTATCATGTGGGGTTCCAAAACTGAATGAGAATTGGCAAATAACATGAAAAGAACAACCTCATGAGATTTCAAATCCAGATAGGTTCTCACGTTTATATCAGGTTGCAAGATGAATCATTATGGTTATAATTTGTTGAGCACTTACTCTGTATAGTCTCCTCTTCCAAGTGCTTTAGGCACACTACCTTGTTTATGAGGAAACTGAGGCACAGAAGGGTTAAGTAGCTTGCTCAGGGTTACAAAGAACCTGGCCAGAGCCCATGCTCTTAACCAATATAACATAGCTCTAGAGTTAAGAAGGGTGGAAGAGAAGAGGGTTTCAGCCCTATACAAGAAAAACCTTCCAGAAGCTTAGAGCTGACCAAAAACATGGCGAAGCACCTTAACATCACGAGCAGTCTGCCCCTGGAAATGTAGTGAAGGCTAGGTTTCCACTCTCTGGGATGCTGGGCAGAGTAACCGGCATGAGCAAGAGGCTGGAACTCAGAGTAGAGAACTCAGTTCAAACTTGGGGCTGTCTCACACTAAGCTCCAGTCTCCACCTTCAGATCACTAGTGTGGGGCCTCTTGAGTCCAAAGGCATAATCTCATTCTTATCCACCCTTGTCAAAATTCAAGACCCAACAAGCTTGAAGACCAAGCTGAACACCTCTGTTCCCACTTCTCCTCCATGAGATGTCCTGCCTCTAAGGGCCCTTCCAACTCTGAGGTCCACCCTTCCTTCTGTAGGATCTTAATTGGTGAACTAGTCCTGGTATGCAAGAGATGAGCTCTCATGACATTGCACATGTAGACAGCAGGCCCCAGGAATCATAGAAAAGGCTTCTCTCAAAAGCATATCCAGAATTAATAGTCCCTACCTTCCATTGGTACCACCTTGAGCCAAGCTGCCATCTTCTTTCACCAGGAAAATTGCAATCAGCTCATCATTGTCTTCTGGCACTCTTTGTCCCCTACCTCAAATATCTACATTTCATTCAGAGTGATCCTTAAGATGCAAATCAACTCAGTTCAGAACTCTCCGCCTACTTTCTGTTCCCATTAAAATGAAAGACAGAGCCCTTACAACAGTCTCCAAGACCTTTGTGATCTGCCTTCCTCCACTCCTGATCTCACCTCCCACCACCTGCCCCCTCACTCATTCTGCTTTAATCACTGGCCTTGTTCCTTTAACACACCGAGAACTGCTCCTGCTTCACAGCCTCACATGCCCTCTTCCATCTGCCTGAAGTACTCTTCCCCCAGATAGCTCTGTGACTCACTGCCTCCACTAAATGTCACCCTTGAGGACACTAGTCCTCAAATACTTCGATCCCATCTGCCAGGAAATATTCACAGCTACATAGATGTATGACAACCTGAGGGGAAGGCAACCCCTGGAGTGTGTGCAACCCAACCCTAAGTGGTCGCCCCGGAGGAGAAGTCCATGCAGAAAAGCAGGACCCACCTCCCCTCCCCCCATGCAGGACTTCCCTCTTCCTTACTTTGTGCTTTCTCTCTAATCTTCTTACCATCGAATATAGTACTTATCTATTTGTTTGTTGGTTTGTTGACTGCCTTTCATCCTACCGCTAGAATGAAAAAAGCTAAGGACTTTGTTTTGTTGAACGTTGTACTCCAGCACCTACAACAATGCCTGCCATGTAGAAGGTGCTCAAAAAGCATTTGCTCAATGACTTAGTAACAGAAAGGCCGAATGCCCTCAGGAACGAAGAGAGTGCAGACGCAGAAGTAACTAGGTAGTCATGAGAAATAAGCAGTCAGTAGTGGAGCATGGAAAAAGGGGGAGGAGGTGGAAGCTATAAGGTTAATACACAAACTATATAGAAGTAGAATGATTCTATAGATTTGTGCAAGTGACTGAGCAAATTTAAGGAAAAGAAGCAAGGAGGGACACATTACATGATCTTTTTGCCTGTGAGCTACTCTCACCAATGGTGCAAGTCCAATCTATGAGACCTGGTGAGATATGATAACATTCTAGAGACGTGTGCATGGTTCTAGGCTGAGGTAGTGAATGTGAGCATGACGGGGGCAGAGGCAGAAGAAGAAACCCAGCCTTCCTCCATTGTCCTTCTTTTGTCCTTCCCTCCACCAGCCCACACACACCCCTGTCAGGGAAAGGAGAGGAAATCAAGCCTTAGATGTAACAGAAATGTCCATCCATTTGACAACAAAGTAATGGCCCCGGGGTCCTCCAGCAGAACTGGAGTGATGTGTGTGCGGGCCAAGAAACCACCTGAGTTGGTGGCGAGCAGTTAGTTCCACTTACTGGGATTTCATAATCTCAAAGGGTATCTGAGGACATCGTATCAAAAAGAACGTTTATGAGAAGCTGTCTGTTCAAAACAAAAATAATGGAGGCAATTGAACGCAGGCAGGCTCCTAGGTAAGGGAACAATATTGAAATCTATCCCTATTACATGCCCCTCCTTTGTGGAAATGCAAAGAAACATGGAGCATATTTGGGGCCACTTCTGCTTTGATGATCTACAGGGAAAGGGGTTTTTTTATTTTACCCTGAAGCCCCTGAGAGCAGTAAGTAAAAGTCATACTGGATAGGACCCTGACTACACATTTTCCATGGAAAATAAACATACATTGGAGAGGTTCTGGGTGCTCAGTGACAATTTAATCACCCACATTTGATGCTCCTCTTCAGAGAAAGGATGTAAACTCTCCCAAGATCAAAACAGATGCGATTTGGAGAACAACATCTCCTCCATTTCTGGGGCACATACATTTTATTCTGAAATAATTAAGACACTGAATCCCAGAATTCCTTTTCTGTCCCTAAATGTGTCATCTCATTAACCAGGCCTGTGTGAGCAATAGAAACTTATTGAATTGCATTAACAATTTTTATTGTAAAACAATATCAGAACTGTATGTGATTTAGTAGAATCCATTTTCTGTCAAGCATTTGGCTTAATGATATTTCCTCTTCTACTTATGCATTTCATTATCTGTTTTTGTGTCTTCGGAAACACAATAAAGTATAAGCAACATGAAAAGATTGGTATGTTTTCAGGGCATGTTTCATTTTTCATCTTTAATGGATCTTTTTTACAGTTCTTGCAACCAATTGAAAGAGAATGAAACATTTCCTTGCCTTGTACCAAAGTACTGCTTCCACTTTGGGCAACTTTTGGAAGGCAAGTGCCTGGCCACTAATGTCCAGGAAAGAGAATGGGGAAGAAAAGCAAGTGCCGGTACTTTGAAGAGCCTTCCCCCAACCTCTAGCCAGAGAGGCTGTAATGGCCACACCCTCCCTCCTCTTTTCCACTTCCTCCCATCTGCCTTCTTTCCTAGGTACACGGCTGTTTCGGTTCAATTCTAATTGCATTCGTGTTGCACATGAAAGCACACAGTATTCTCCGGTTCAACAGGCATTATTTTTCAAGTTATAAAGCACAATTTTCTCCCTTCATGTCTTTTAAAATATTTTTTCTCTTCTCTCCTTTCAGAAATTCCCAAAGGGTAGCAAAAACTTAGGTACAGTTACCTGAGACCTTGGACCATTAGCATCACCTGGGCAATTGTTGGAAATGCAGAACCTCAGTCCTCATCCCAGACCCACTGAATCTAAATCTGCATTTTAGCAAGACCCCCAAGGTGGTTCCTTGGCATTCCGGTTTAAAAAGGACCGAATGGTCGATTGGGGGGAAAACGGGGACTTATGTAATACTTTCAACAATGAAGATTTTAAAATAAATAGCACCGACTTAGGCCAAATTGGATGGATGTCAAAATTCAAGTATGGATAGATAGTAACACACAAAATGACTCTGATCTCCTAAGAATGCAGTATAAGAAAAGAGGGGCTTACACAATTAAAATACCTGTTCCTATCTTATCCCTTTTCACAAATGGCTCAAGTGCCTAAAAGTGTCCAAATGGAAATATAAAATGCCTCAAGGAAACATTATAAAAAATTTGTCTTGCATTTTTTTCTGGGCTCATCAGAAATTGAGGCCACAGAAGAGAGATTAAAATCCTAGATATTAAATGTCCCCGTGCGACGACTCGGTGTGGTATATGATGCTGAGCTCCCCATCGCCAGACCTCACGGAGATCCTCTTTACCATGGATAAACACACTCCCTCACCGCTTTCAGAAGACCCCTTTTTCAATGTGTACCCCACTAAGATTTTAAGTGCAGAAACTCGGAATTGATTACATTGCTTCACTTTCACCCTCAGTAGGACGTTTTGATCTGTTAGAAGACAGAGGACTTGGAATAGTGACAAGCCATCTCTGTTGGTCCGGGATGGAAGATTTTCAGTTTTACAACTAGGACAGTCTCTACGTAACTGAAATGGTTGGTCCTTATAGCATCATGTATGAAACCCAGTTAGGCTAATGGAATTGACGCACAAAAAACTAACTTGTCTGAGGCAAACAGCTTTCAGAGAAATAATTTACTGCAACTGCAAGCTAAACCTCAGAGCCCTCACACTTGAAAGGTACAGAATCGAACAGATCATCCGAGGAGATGTCTTTAAATTGGCTGGAAGTGCACAGCTCCTGTTTCGGCATCAATAGATACGTTCAGTTTCAACTAAGCAGTTCCCTGACTGCATTGATTTTTCAGGCGAGGCTGCAGCTATTGAGAAAACACCCAGTGGGCAGAGAAACTGGGGTGCTTGGGAACCTCATTCCTGGGGTCACCTCTAGCTGGGTGCAGGTATCCCAGGGCTGTTAGGTGTTTTAACCTTTGGCCACTTGATGACTGAACGTATCTAGTCCATCTCTGTGCCTAGGGGCTCTCAAAAGACTCCACGGGTACAAGTTCTTGCTCAAGGTCCAACAGCTGTCAGAGCAGATGGCTGGGGATTTGTTTATCGTGGTCCTAAGTATCACCCTGTAGCTCTAAGGCACTGGGAACAATTTGACAAATTTGATTAACTGAGAACAATATGACGCTTGCCTGGGAAGCTCATTCTACACTTTCACAGAGTTCCTTATGTTCTTTTCATGGTCTACGGATACAGGATAATATTAGCTACCACCTCAGTCCAATGAGACTATCAGAGAAAACAAAGGGAGTCACCCTTGGTTACCCCTTTTGTTTACAGCTGAAGGTTTAGGCCAGTGAGCTCTGTGATGCGCACGTGCAACCAGCTGTGCTATCAGAGATGTTGGGAGCAGCCCTGGGCCTGCCTCCAATGAATGGAAATGTGGCTTCATGTTCCAAGCCACTCTATGGCTAATGTATCATTGATTAGGGAAGCATAGCTGCTTTGCGAAATTAAAGAATAAGTAGCTAGTCTGCTGGAAAACCTTGTCTACCCTTCCAACTTGCCTCTGCTTTTCCTCCTCTCAGCCTATTAGTAGTTTCCTTGGTGAACTCCCAGTGGAAGGTTTGCAAAGCATTGTGTGGTTTGAGATGGCGTGTGTGTCCTTGGGTCTGTGAAAGACCCGCTGCTGCTGGGTGGAGAGACAATAGTGGGCTCTGGCGAGTCAGTCTGTGGGAATTCCTGAGGGAGCTGCAAGTTGCTATGAATAGCCTGGCATTTGGAGGAGAAGATTCGCAGAGGAGTCTCCCGCTGTGCCCTCTAGCTCTCCGCTTGATGAAGGAGACAAGCCCAGGGCCCGGGAGGTTGGGAAGGGCTCAGGGAGGAGGCCCCATTAGGGGACAGGCTTTCTTGTGTCCAGATTCCACTTGGGTGACCCTGGGGAGAGAGATTGCTGGCTCTTTTCTGGGGCCACAATGCTCCATTTAGAAGCTGCAATTAGTTGCAAACAAAATTTGTGCATCCACCACTAACTGTCAGCTCAAGAGGTTGAAAGTTCAGTCCTAGGGAGGTCAGGATGCCTTCTGAGGGGCTGATGACTTTGCTCCCAACCTCCCCTCCCCCACTGTGGTGCTTGGGGACCTTTGGGCGGGGGGGGGGGGGGGGGGGGAGGGGGCAGGGGAGAACCACATTCCAGATTAGGATGCCTGCAAAGCTGAATGACCAACATCAGAGGGGGTCTGGTTCTGGAACTGCTGGGAGAGCAGGCAGATGGACCCGCTCGACAGTGACCTTTCTGAGGCAGAATGTGGACTTGGTTTATAATCAATGTAGCCATTTGAAAAGAACAAGGCAAGAAACGCTCCAGTGATTATTAGGGTTTAGCTGATGTTTGAAAGTTCAGCCAGTTTTGCTTGCATGTTCCATGTGGAATAAAAAAAAGCCAGAAAAGCCCAGAAAAATGAGCTGTTCTTTGCCAAATCAAAATGTGTAAATTGTTCTTCTGAGAGCATAACAAAGAGCCTATTTTGCCTTTAAACTCCAGAGCCAGAAACCGGAAAAGGCTACAATTAACTAACTGAAGCACAATGTGAAGTTAATCAATACTGGAATGATTATTACAAAGATGTCATGCATTAGCAATACCTATTGTAGGAGTGCTTCTTTCAGTGGATGGACATGCTTTAAAATTCCAGATGCATTTTTTTCTTGGTGGTGATACCTTTG
The DNA here is from genome assembly GCF_963259705.1 of Myotis daubentonii. NCBI lineage: Eukaryota > Metazoa > Chordata > Mammalia > Chiroptera > Vespertilionidae > Myotis > Myotis daubentonii. The sequence continues at coordinate 207,669,154 of NC_081840.1, read as the reverse complement.
CCTTTTCCACTGTCTCCTTGATTCTCATCTACAGTCCTCTGAATCTCAGTTCAAACTGTGACTAATTCCTCCCCAGCCACCCATCCACCAGAGTGGTGTGCGATGTTGGGCTCCCAGAATTACACTGAACTTCAGAGAAACGAATGACACTTCCAATTGGAAATGGGCTGGCAAGGACTTCCTCCTGTATTTCCCTCGTAAGCACACTGCAACCACTCATCCTACGGCGGTGACTCCCTCAGATGGAAGTAAAGTGCATGGCTACATCTTCATTGAGTAGATCGCTTTGGGTCTTCCCGAGTGGCCACCGGGGATGCCCAAACACCAACATCAGGTCTCCCGCAGAGGAAGGCTGGTGGCTTGGCAACTATTGGAGCAGTTCCAAAGCAGGTCTACCCAACAAGCCTCCCCGTCTAGCCCTTCAGCAAAAGGTAGCAGATGGTCTGGGTGGGAGGGAGGCTGACAGGCCACCCCATCCCTGGCACCCATGCAGGGACCACATAGTGTGAAGGCAGGCAGGCAGCACATTTTGGACCAAATCCAGATTTCCAGCTCTAGGACCACTGGTGACGATGGGCATAGTGGGGCAAATCCAGACACTCAGGGGGCCTCCTCAAACCCCAGCTGAACCTTTGCCTCCTTCCTTCCTCTCTCCCCTTGAAATCACCAAAGCTGCAGTGGATCTCTCGTCAAAGGACAGAGCTCTGGGAAACAGTCTCTCTTTACTCTTAATATCACCTCCCACCCCTGCCACACCCCCTGCAATACATCACCCCAAGTCAGCCATTGAGAGCACAAAAGGAATTGTTTCTCAGTGGGCAGAAATTTTGAAGTGAGTCTATGAAACCTGATGATAAATTAATGAGAAACCTCCCATCACCTGGTAGGTAATTTTTTTCTAATTAAGTTAATTGGATTTTTTTTATTATAAAAGAATTTTATGCTCATTATTAAACATTTGTAAAATACAGAAAAGTAGAAAGTTGGAGGGAAAAAATAAAGCCTACAGGTGGGTAATTACAGTCCTCGAATTATTAGTCATTTTGACTGGGCACTGGTTAATCCATAAATTAGGTTCTTAGAGTCAACTACAGTTCCACCTGCTACAATTTCTAGTTTAACTATTTGTGTCTGAGTCAACACCGCAGTTATTTCTCAGTTACCTTGGAGAAGACAAAATCCTTTCTGTCTGGACTTCAGGCCCCAAAAAATGTCCTCCCTACAATCACCTGAGACTCCCTCCTGGAACTGTGCTATCGGGGCCCCAGGGTTCACCTTGTTGAGGCCAGGAGACTGCCTTCCCCAGGCCAGCTCCCCGGACATCCACTTTCATGGAACACTAGAAGTCTTATTCCCCCCCCCCCCCCACCCTACAATAAAACTTTTTAAATTTCTCTGAAATCTGCTGTTTTTATAGAGTTCCATGTTTAGCAGAGTTTATAGCTATTAATCTCTTTATTTCCCTCTCTGCACAGCATGGACAATTCTACCAAAGGATGAGAGCAGAATAATAAAGCAAACATCAGGCAAGATTTTGGCTCAGGAGCAAAAAATCAAATATCCCTTGACCTCAGCTGCCTACAACTCAGCAAGAAAGGAACAAATGACCAGGAAAGTCCCTACACAGCCAAAGCAGCATCACAAAACTCAGGGTCCAACAGCTGCGAGCCCTCTCACTTTATCACTCTATGAGAATCCCATTCAAGAAAATGAGAGCTCTCAGTTCTCTGAGCTGTAAGGAACAAATTGCAAGGTGATAGTGGATTCTGGTGGGAGAGTAACAACCCAAAGAAATGAATGAAATAATAGAAAAGCTATCAAAGGTAGACACAAGAATTCAAAATGCATAGCAACCCGAGGTCATTTCGTATTGGTCAAGTAGTTCTCTGTATTTCATTGGTCCTTGGTGTAATATTACATTACCACATACATAATGCAATTATTACAATAATAAAGTTAAATTGTGTTCTGTACACTGATTCTAGTGGGGGGGGGAAATTTGTGACCCATTTTAGAAATAATTTTTAAAAACTTTCAGTGGGATATCTTTATTATATGATAAACTCAACTGTTAGGACAAGTTCGTTGTTCAAGGGGTGAATAAGGAGTTCTAGTTACTGTGACAAACCAAGAGGCCTCCTGAGACCACCAGCCTCCTCTAAACTGTATGAAGGCATGGCTTGATCTAAGTTGTTCATTGCCTTTCCACAATGCCTGTCTCACTTTGATGCTGAAAGTGATATTTGTCAAATAAATGACCACATGATGATGGGAAGTCTAGGAGCAGAGATGAAGATGAGTATATCCCCAGGCGTAGTCTGAGGATAGTATAGGGCCTGAGACTTGGCTTCAGGAGATACAGAGGGTGCTATGGATATCATCTTAATCTTGAAGATGTCCCAACATCTTTGAGTATTTAGTTATTTTTTTTTTTGTAGCTCATAATGTAGCATTAAACTGTTTTGAAGCATCTTGAATAACATAGTAAAACCTATGTGTTATAGATTATTTGTTGTGAGGAATAGAACCGCACAATGTACAATGACTCAAACGTGATAAAGTGTATTATGGGAATGTGTGGTGAACAGGTCAGTCCTAACCCATCAGTTCCCAGGGACACATGCTGGTGGAGGCTCTGCCATCTTCAAGAAGGGGATTTCAGGGTCACTCTGGGGGATTGTCTCCATTCCAGCTCAATGAAAGAGGAAAAGGGTATAGATAGAGTGTATCTACTCTCATTTCATTGGTTAGAGCACAGTCTCATAGCCACAGCTAATTGCAGGAGCCTAGAAAATGCAGCTCTGTTATGTGTCCAGAAAGATGAGAAAATGGGCTTTGGAGAATACCTAGCAGTCTCCACTATAACTTAACTAGCTGAACTTAATAATTATCCTTCCTCAACCATCTAACAGATGTTATATACTTCCATCCTATGTGAAATAACATAATCACAAGCAAACACAAATTCATACAAGAAATTTATGCATGGAAGGCATGCCTTGAATTTATTACAAATATAGTTGAATTTCCTGTAGTTTATCTAAAACTATAAACTCATAGTGTCTTAGAGATGTAAATAAAAATAGAAATCATGTACCTCCATCCCTTCATTTTGTGGATGAGAAAAATGAATGTCAAAATCCTCTGTGATATTACCCAATATAATAAACCTAGTTAGCTTGTGACACAGCTGGGGCTAGAACTCAGACTTGATAACAATGGAAATGAAGAACAGTGACCCTGAGTTTCTGAAAGACCTCTAATCACTGAAAAGGCTATGTCCATTATAATCTACTTGTAGGACTAATTATTATTTTTAGAAACATTTTCATCAACAAAGGTTGAAATTTAAATTATTGCCATTCTGAAATGATTAAAGATGATGGGTTAAAAATGTCCACAAATTCATTCCCAATCTTCCATATATCCCCTCCCCTTGATTCTGATGTGGCCCTTTGACTGACTGTCAACAGAATGCAGCAGGAGTGACAATGTATAACTTCCAAGGCTGAGTCTCAAGCAATCTGCAGCTTGAGTTCACAGACCTGGAAGACTCCGTCTTAGAACCCAGCCACCATGCTATAAAATGCCTAAACCACATGAAGAGGCCAGTGGAGGTGAAGCAAGCACTCTCATGGATCCCTGAGCTTATAGCCACACCCACTGCTGGCCATGTTGATGAGTCTTCATGAATGCTCCTGCCCAGATTGTAGAATTGTGAGAAAATAAATTATTGTTTAAGCCACTATGTGTTGGGGTAGCTTGTTATGGAGCACTAAATGATTGAAACAACTTGCTCAAGCATCTGTATATATAAAAGCCTAAGCAACCGAACAACCAAACAACCAGTTTACCAGTTGCTATGACATGCACTGACCAGCAGGGGGCAGATGCTCAACCTCCTGCAGTCCCTCCCCCTGGCCAGCCAACCTCCCACGGTCCCTCCCCTCTGCCAGCCGGCCCCATGATCGGCCCCAATCACCAGCCAGGCCAAGAGACCCCACCCGTGCATGAATTTGTGCACCAGGCCTCTAGTTAATTTAAAAGAGGCTTCACAATACTTAACAATTTCATCAACTTTAGTGGGGAAAAAAACACTTAGTAAAAAAAGAAATGCAATATTTTGGGCATAGAAAAAAATGGGGCTGAAATATTTCCCCAACTTCCTGGAAATAAATGATGGGAGGGGTGTAATCTATCTGATTAAGATTGGTCAGGGTAGACCTCTCTAATAAGGTGACAGTTGAGCAGACACTTAAGGGAAGGAGGAGGTCGAGTATATGGAGTCAGAAAATGCAAAGACTGTACAGTAGGAGAATGCTTAGTACAAGTGAGAAGGGTTTCCCTTACCTGTGCCACTGTGAGTTGATATGGGGATGGAAAAGTAGATTGGACTTTTTCTTTCCTGTCAAACCATTCACTTACTTATTCACACATACATTCAACATTATTTACCAAACACCTGCAATATGCCAGGTATTGTAATAGCAGCTGAGAATATATATGGTAATGAACCACGGAGATAAGAGTTAGGATTAAGATTAGGGTCAAGGTGTCTAGAGAAGAGAAGATTGAAAATGAATAAGTAAACCAATATATGAACAAGATAGGTAAGTGAAGATAGAACTTTCACATAGATAAGTGCTATGAAGAAAACAAAAAACATGTATAAAATGATAAGAAGTGACAGGAAGGGAGCTACTTAGATTTAGAACTCAGAAAAGACTCTCTGAAAGTGACGTTTGTATGAGAATAAAATGACAAGCAGGTTATAGCCATGCAAATATCTGAAAAAGACTATTCCAGGCAGAGGGAACAACAAATGCAAATGTCTTAATCCAGGAATGACTCTAGCAACATCAAGAAACAGAGAGAAGGTCAGAGTGACTGGAGAAAAAATAAAGGAGGAGAGTGGTATCAGATGAAGTTAGAGAAAGACAGGAGCCAACTACCTGTAGGAACTTGTTAGCCATGACAAGTCTGGATTTGATTTTGAATGCAATGAAAAGTCATTGAAGGGTTTCAAGAACTAGAGCTCCTCAGTCTGATTTGCGGTCTTGGAATATCACACTAGCTGCTGTAGGAGAGTGGGGGGGGCATGTCTTAGAGAAAGTTGATGGTAGCTCCAAATAGGGGGGTATCTGCAGCAATACAGGAAGTAGAAATATGCTTTAGACATAGAATCATTCAGACTTGCCAATGGGCTAAAGGTGGGGGATGAAGAAAGGAGAAATGAAGCATGACCCCTATGGTTTTGTCTTCAACAACTGGGATGATGGTGGTTCTACGTATTGAAATGGAAATTATTGTAATAAGAGTAGGACTAGTGGTGGCAGGAAATTAAGAGTTCTATTTTGGTCATGTTAAAATTGAGAACCCATCAGTTATAGACATAGAGATGTCAAGTAAACAATGACATTTTTGAGTCTGACAATGAAAAGGAAGCAACTGGGGAATAGGAATCATTGGTCATAGGCATGGTATCATGGTATTTAAAATCTTTACAGAGCATGAGGATTCTTAGTGAGACTGTAAACTGAAGAGCATGAAGCCCAAAGTCAAGCCCCGGTTACGCCAAGATTAAGAGCTTGAGCAAAGAATGTGCCAGCGAAGGAGAACAAAAAGGATCAGTCCATGACAGAGAGATAACCCCAGGTTCAAAGCGTGGTGTCCCGGGAGCCAGGAGAAAAGATTCTAAGGAGAGAATGATTGAATATGTTGAATAATTGTGAGTGCTCAAGTAAGAGCTAATTTTACTATAAAGCTGACTTTTTCACCACTTCCAAGTCACCTTCTCATGTGGATTACTGAAATAACCTCTTAATTTCTTGGCTTTTGCTCTTCCTCGCTGATGAGTGCTCCATGGCCACATAGCAAATTATCCCAAACATTGGCAACTTAAAATAAGCATTTACCATCTCAGTTTCTGTGGGTCAGGAATCCAGGAATGGCTTAGCTGGGTGGTTCCAAACTGTCATCTGAAGGCTTCACTGGAGGATCCACTGCAAGATGTCTCATTGACATGGCTATGTCCCCAGGGATAGGACTGAGTGACACACAGTAGCTGTTCAGGAAATACTTGCCGAATAATGACCAAAACAATTGTTTCTAAGCCAGATTATACCCATATTTCAAGTAATAGTCAATGCAATTATTTCCTCCAGTCTACAAAATGTATTGAAGTCTCAATAATAGGATATGACCTTTGTCAGAGAGTATCATGGGGGAGAGAGAATGGACCCAGGTCTGAGGCTTTTCAGCCCCAGGTCTGGTCTGTCAATATATTCATCCTATAAGCATGTGGGTATGAATGCATGTAAGAGAGGGAAGGATTCGAAAAATCCAGATCTTAGGCTTGCTTACATATTAACAACAACCACTATGACAAGAGCTACCATTCACTGAGCATTACTAGCTTACTGACACTGAGTTTTAGCATAGTCAATTATTTAATTCAATCCCCTTTACAGCCTCTTAAGGTATAGATGAAGTAAAGGCTTAATGAAGTAAAGCAACTTGCTCCACGATGTACAGCTAACAAGTTGGGGGACAGGTGTGGGACCCAAGGCATGTGACTCTAAAACCCATCTTGTTGAATCACCATGCGAACTCCAGCTCCAGCCTGCGCCTGAATTGGGAGGAAATTTGCAAATGACAAAGAACCATTCCAAAAATGGGTATTTCTTCCTTTTGTTCCCTCTTTCTTTGTTTTGAAATACAAAATGTTCTCTTATAATGAATTCTGCTAACCATCCCAATTGTTCAGAACCTTACAAAGAAGTTGGGGCGATTTTATCAAAATTGGTTTTTAAATAGTACAATGTACTTTTAAAACTAATCACTTTACAGACTTCTTCCGGGAGAAACTCTGCCAAGTAAATGGGATCTTCTCCCAGCTGGGAATTGCTCCCTGGAAGGACAGACCTTGGGCTCCCTTTGGGCTCCCATGGTAGCCCAGGGCCAGGAATAAAGCAAGAGCTCATCCAGTGCCCGGCTCTCCCCCTCCCACGACTCCTTCCCCTTCACCTATGAAATGAGAGGCCTGGTCTTGAAGGCCTCCTTCCAGGGCACTGAGGTAAGCATTTGCTAAGCACACCATAAAGTTTGGTCCTGGCTCCACGTTCCCCATCCTTCTATCCACTCAGAGACTGGGGCTGCCCCTTAGCTCCTTGGCCATCCCAAAGGGTTGGTTCAAAATGAGCTGCCCTTTCAAACATACTGGTAGCTGCCTCTACTATGTGGCTGCTTCTTCTGGCATTTCCAACCACTTGTGTGTGATTTAAGCTTCCTTTGAGGCCTTGTTTGACTGTTTCTTCTGCCTTCCCTATTCCTGCCATGATCTTCCAACAGTCCTGGTGGAGAAAAAGTTGACTCAAATCCAACCTCAGTTTTTACTACCAAGGCAAAGATGAGTCAATAGGCAAAACTCTCTCTGCGGAGCTCCTTTGGTTATGTACAATTCAGGGATTTCCAAACTCAACTTATTTTGCCAAAAACTGCAATTTGTGTGGACCTCATAGTTTCTCCTTTTTTACCCTCTGGTATGACCTCAATGCTATTTCCAAGTCATTTAATTGGCCATAATTATTGGATTTATTGCTCAGTTTTCTACCCACACAGGGATTCCTAATGTCTCTAATTCTCGTCTGGAAATCATAGCTTGTTTTCTTCTACCTGGAAATTATATTTATGTTATGTTTTGTATTGTTAAGGTACTTTGTGCTTTTCAAAACTGTTTCTTATACTGATCTCAAAAATAAGGCAGAAAAAGACTGTAAACTTCCCAAGAGCAGGGACCATCTCTATCTTATTCATCACAGAGCAGGTACTTCAAATATAGCTGCTGAATGAATGGTACATCCTGGAGTAGAAGCCAGGAGTCCTGGTTCTTGTGCTGGCTTGTTTATAGTCTGAGCCAGCACTGCCCAATAGAGAGAGTACAGGCCACATGCTACTTAAAAGTTTCCAGTAGCCACATCCTTTAAAGTAAAAAAAGCAAATGCTTTTTAATCAGTTTTACTTAGTATTCCCAAATATTATCTTCCTATCAGACAATCAACATAAAAAATTATTCACAAGGTGTTTATATCCTTTCTTCATACAAGTCTTTGCACCTCTCAATTTGGACTAGCCAATTTTTTAAAAATAGTCTTTAATTTGTAGAGCCTTTTCAGGTTCACAGCAAAATCAAGCATAAAGTACAGAGATTTCCCATACACACTCCCTCCCACACACATGCACAGACTCTCCTACTATTAACAACCCCCACCACAGTGGCACATTTGTTATAATTGATGACCCTACAATGAAAGGTCTATAATTTACATTAGGGCTTACTCTTGGTATTGTACCTGCTATGGATTTTGACAAATGTATAAAGACATAATCTACCATTATAGTATACAGAGTAGTTTCACTACCCTAGAAATCCTCTGTGCTCTGCCTTTCATCCTTCCCTCCCTGCTAATTCCTAGACACCACTGCTCCTTTTACTATCTCCATAGTTTTGCCTTTTTCAGACTGTCATACAATTGGGATTATAAAGTATGTAGCCTTTTCAGATTGGCTTATTTTACTTAGTCATATGTATTTAAGCTTTCTCTACATCTTTTCATAACTTGACTAGAGGCCTGGTGCACAAAATTTGTGCATGGGGGGGGGGGTTGTCCCTCAGCCCAGCACCCTCTCCAATCTGGGACCCCTCGAGGGATGTCCGACTGCCAGTTTAGGCAGTCAGACATCCCTCTTGCAATCCGGGACCACTGGCTCCTAACTGCTCACCTGCCTGCCTGCCTACCTGAAAGCACCCTAACCACTCTGCCTGCCAGCCTGATCACCCCTAACTGCCCCTCCCCCCCATTGGCCTGATCACCCCCAACTTCCCTCCTCGCCGGCCTGCTTGCCCCCAACTGCCACCCCTGCTGGCCTTCTCACCCCCAACTGCCCCCCCCCCCGCCAGCCTGCTAACCCACAACTGCCTCCCTTGCCGGCCTGATTGCCCCCAAGTACCCCCCTCCCGCCAGCCTACTCACTTCCAACTGCCCCCCCCCCACTGGCCTGATCGCCTCTAACTGCCTCTGCCTCGGCCCCACCACCATGGCTTTGTCCGGAAGGATGTCCAGAAGGTCTCCCAGAAAGTCTCCTGGTCTAATTAGCATATTACCCTTTTATTACTATAGATAGCTCATTTCTTTATAGTGCCATTGTTTGAATGTAGCACAATTTATATGTCTATTCACTTCCTGAAAAACATCTTGGTTATTTCTAAGTTTTTGCAATTATGAATAAAGCTGCTGAAAACATCTGTGTACAGATTTTTATATGAACTTAAGTCTTCAACTCATGTGGTTAAGTACCAAGAAGTACAATTGATAATCATATAGTTTTGTTTTGTAGAAACTACCAGACTGTCTTCCCAAGTGGCTATAGCATTTTTCATCTCCACCAACAATGAATGAAAACTCCTGTTTCTCTATATCTTTACCAACATTTGATGTTCTCACTGTTTTGAATTTTATCCATTTTAATAGGTGTGTGATAATAACTCATTGTTATTTTCATTTGCAGTTTCCTAATGACATATGGTGAACAATTTTTCATATGCTTATTTGTCATCTGCATCTCTCCTTGGTGTGGAGTCCATTTATGTATTTTACTCCTTTTAATTGGATTGTTCATTTCCTTATTATTGGGTTTTAAGAGATCTTTGTATGTCTTAGTTAATAGTACTTTATCCACATATGTCTTTTGCAAATATTTTCTCCTGGACTGTGACTTGTATTCTCATTTCTTGATGGACTAGCCTGATTTCAAGGACCCTGTAGTACTGGGTAGTAATAGTATTCAATAGTACTAGTAGCTACTGGACAGCACAATTTTAGATAGATTCCCCTGTTAATAAGACACAGTCAATTAATATCTAAGATGAGATATCCAGGAGGAAATGCTAGATTTGTAGTTGGATCCAGGCAGCTCAGAAAAGAGGTTCAGGTAGAATTTAAATGCTTGAAAGTTACCAGCAATTAGGTGGTAGCCGATGTTTGTGAGCAATGATACTACTCAAGGAGAGAACTGACTGGAAAGAGAAGAGGATCTAGAATGGCTTTCCCAATAAGCTGCCTACCTAACATCCCCACTTGGGATATGGAGAATATTCTCAATTTTAGAATATCCTCAACTCATTATTTCCCCTCTCCCTCAAATCTTCTCCTTACTCATTTACAAACTTGTATATATAAGCTGAAATCTAGAAGTCATCCCCAAGTGCTCCCTCAGCTTCCAGGGCTTGTCTGTGGCCAAGTCCTCCTGCTAATTCTATATCCTAAATTGCTCTTGCATCTGTCCCCTATTGTCATCCCCATTTCATCATCTCTCACCTGGACCACTGCCATCATCCCTAACTGGCCTCTCTGTTTCCAGTCAGGCCTCGCTCCAATCTATTCTGCACACTGAAGCCATGGTGATCATTTCAAAGGTAAATCTGATCATGTCACTGCTGACTTAAAATCCTTCAATGACTCCCCATTACACTCATAATAAAGTCTAACTTCAACATGCATACAAGGTTTTCATGCTTATCTCTCCAACTGCAGGCATGGATACCCTGAGCTCCACCACACCAAGTGCATCCAAATTCCAAGCTATTCTCTCTTGCTCTGCTCTCTCAGACTTTCTTGTTCACTCTCACACCTTTGACTTTGTATGTGTGCTATGCACTAAATGTTTGTACCCTCCTCAAATGTATATGTCAAAGTCCTAATCCCATTGCGTTGGTATTTGGAAGTGGGGCCTTTGGGAGGTAATTAGAGTTAGATGAGGTCATGAGGATAGAGCCCCCAGGATGGAATTAGTTTTCTTATAAGAAAAGGAAAAGACCAGAGAATTCTCTCTCTCCGCCACATGAGGGTACAGCAAGAAAGCGTGTAAGCCAGGAATAAATGTTTGTTGTTTGACCCCCCTGCCCCCTAATCTATGGCGTTTTGTTAAATCAGCCTGAACTGACTAAAAATGTTTCCCTGTGCCTTCTCTCCACACCCCCTCGCTCCACCCTCCTTTTCCACCTGGGCAACCCCGCCTTTTACTTTAAGACTCAGCAGTGTCACCTGTTCCAAGTGCTTTTCTCTGAGTTTTCCATGCTAAGCTGGGTGTGCCTCCTCTCTTCTCCCACACCACCATGTTCACGCCTTCAGTATTATTGTGTAAGTGTTGTATATTCATGTGCCTTTCCACCTAGATTGTGAACACCCTGACATTGAGGATTGTATCTGTCACCTCTGTGTCCCCAGAACTTAGCTCATTGTTTGGAAGAAGTATTTGATAACTGTTATGGAATAAAAGAGCAGAAGTGCCAACCCAGTACCCTGAGAAGAATCAGATAGGGTTAGCCAGCAAAAGTCCTTGCTTGTTCCGTGTCTATTCCCACTTCCTGCTGTCCCTTTATTTGCATGTTAGAGTTGAGTCCCACATACTTCTAGTGGGGCCTCTGTCCCATTTGGTGGTGTCTATATTTCGATACAGATCAGGTCCTCAGGGACCCTTAAGTCTCCAATAAATTCCTTCTCTGAGGCTTCAGAGACAGATTGTTTTACTTTAGTGGGAACCTAGAGAATTCTCCAGAACTAAGAGAAGTCTTCCTCCAGAGAATTTATCTCAGTTCGCTTTGGGCAACAGGGTAGGAGAACCAAAGCAAATATGTTGGACTGACCTGATAGAGATCTGGTCTTCAGCCAACATCAGAGGTTAAAGAAGGGTATTAGTGGGTTAAAATGGATTGACAGAACTTTGTTTGGTGTGTCCCTCTCATGCAAGTGGCCCATCTAACTGCCAGGGGTTCCTGGTTGCCACTAAGTAATAGCCCTTCCCCAGGGAAGCCTTCCTCTCCCCCTAACTTCTAGACACCCATCTCCTTCCATTATCGCCTTTACCAGTATCAGCGATGATTCCTTTAGTGCTTTGCCTGCCCTCCTGGGCAGGAATCTTGCCCTCTCTACTTGGAGAGGAAGCAAAGCATTAAGAAATTGGGCATTGGAGTCAGAACTGAGTTTGAATCCTGGCTCTGCCAGCTACTAATTATAGAGCCTTAGGCAAATTATCTGAGTTCTGTGCACCTCAGGTTTCCTGTTGCTGTTGCAATAAATTAACCACAAATTTGGTGGCTTAAAACAACAAACATGTATTCCTTTCCAGTCCTGGCAGCCAGAAACTGAAAATCAGTGCCAGTAGGCAGAAGTCAAGGTATCAAGAGTGCTGCACTCCCTCTTGAGGCTCCAGGGGAGAATTCTCTCCTTGCCTCTCCAATCTCTGCACTGTGGTCACATTACCTCCTCCTGTTCTCTGTGTGTCAGATCTCCCTCGGCCCCATCATAGTGTAACGGGACAATCAGTGGGTCCCTGCTGCCTGTCACTACTTGCGCCAATGAAGCAGAGACAGGGTTGAGTCATAGATGAGCATTTATTCCAATTCTGCCGGCAGCATGGGAGAGCAGCAGGTCAGCCACAGAGATCTGCTCTGCCTCTCCCCATAAGCCAGCTGATTTTATTGCGTAGAAGGACAAAGATTACAAGGGGAAGTAGGCAAAAGGGTATGCCAATTGGGCAGTTTGCAGATAATGCGGGCTGGATATGCAAAGGCTGGCTAGTATGCAAAGGGCTGAGGGTTTTCAATGGGCTGGCATCTCTGGTTTCTGCAACAGGTTGTTAATCTTTTCATGGTAATAGGCAGCTCTCAGATGGAGAGAATGGGCTGCATTTCCAGGTGAGCTCCCAGGTCCCTCGTGCAACTCCCAGCCAGGTTAGAATGTGCCTCCTTTAATCAAAATAAAGCAATCACAGTTAACAGAGCATGATTACTATTTCTTACAATTGTAGCTGGTCCCCAATATTCTATTTCTGCCCCTATCAATATAAATCACATCTGAGGATAAATATAATGACATGTGGGGCCCATCTAGATAATGCAGTGGAATCTCCCTTCTAAATATTCTTAACACACTGCAAAGACACTTTTTCCAAATAGGTAACATCTAAAGGTTCCAGGAATCAGGATTGAATATCAAGTGTTAAAAATACTAATTCCTTTTGCTTGAGTTCCTTCCTAGAGAGCAGGCCTGAGACCAAGGACTCACGCAAGTAGTATTTTGGGAGAAGTGATCCCAGGGAGCGAGAGGGGACTAGAAAGAGTGAAACCAGGAAGGAGGGAAAGTCACCATAAACACACACACTGAGCCGGTCACTGTGGGCAGCTGGGGCTCCGTCTTGCTGGGACCCTCTGAGGAACTGTGCAGAATGACTTCAGAATCATCTTCTTGAGGGATAGAAGAGGGAGCACGTACCCACCATCACCTATCTCCCATGGCCCTGAGGGCAACTCCCTCACACTTCCAAGTCTGAGTTCGCATCAGAATGGCTGAGCAATTAATTCCACGGGTGACATTCTTGGCGTGAAATCCCAGGGCAGAAGGCAAAAGATAAGTGGTGTAACTGAAAAAAGGTACTGCCAGGTTATGTCTGTAGGAAGGTTGTCATGGCAACAGCTGGAATAATAAGATGAGCCAAGAAGATGTAAGGTGAGGCACACCATTTTCCTGTACGTTAAGGGTTGTTGGAAGGATTAAATGCAGCAATGCATTAACCATTATTTTGGTTGCTGCTATTACTAATAATTGGTCTTATGCCACATGCTTAGAATAGTGCCTAGTACATAGGTAACTTTCAATATATCTTTGCTTGTTGACTGAATGAATAAAAGGAAGGAAGAAAGTAGAGAGGAAGGAAGAGAGGAAGGAAAGACACATGAGCAGACAGAAGCAAACAAACACACCAATCCATGTTTTGAAAAAAATAATTTGATATTTGCTCAGAAAAGAAACCGTAAGTAATAAATCAGGTAGTCAGACATGGGTGGCTTTGAGGAATCAAGTGAATACAAGTCACAGGGCTAGCACCCAAGATTAATGTTCTTTTAACCTAACTGGTTAAATTTTTTTCCTTCTACCACAATCAAAGTTAAAAGAGACTTCTTCAGTTCACTCAGTTTCCATTGCCCTGGGCAATTCTGAGATTTAGATTGCAGCTATTTGACTCCAGCTGTAAGTAAATTAGAGCCCTTGTGGTACACTGTGTTGAAAGGAACTTTCAATCCTGGAGTAAAAAAAATCTGTTTTTTAGACCCATGTACACTCTGTTCTTGTTCTGGGATACAGGATTATAGTCTAGCGAGGTTCCAGCAGCCTTTTGGAAGAGAATACATACTTCCTTATATCATCATCACCATCATCATCACCCTAAACAAACACTCCATGCTCCACTAGATGCTTATGAGGCAGCACACCCTGTGTTAGGTACTAAGAATATAAGATTCATATTCCTTCCCTCAGTAAATTTCTATTCTGTTTGGGGAGATACTATCGTTACATAAAAGTAATGTTGCTAGGCAATTTATCAGGAGAGCCTATTGAATGTTCCTGACAAAACTCTTGAGTTTGGGGGAAAGGGGATGTTACTCACAAGTGTAACTCATCAAATCGTCCTGAAGGAGACAGAACAACCTTGGGCCTTAAGGGAGTTGAGGACTCATATACTTTGGAAGGGGGGAGGGGTGATTCCATTATGAACCTTTAGGAGAGCTCAGACCAGGGGCATTTAGGCAGGAAGGCCTGCACACAAGAAAAGAAAGTAAGTACAAGTGCTCTCCCATTCATCAGAGCTCAGGGAAGAAATGCTGCTACCCAGAGCTGAGCCAGTCCACCTATTTGTGATCTGGTGGTTAGAGTGCCAAGAGCAACTTAATTTGGGATTGAGGCTAGTGATATCACACTTGGCTAACTTTCCTCTAGTCCGGTCACAATTGGCTAATGCTCACTGGCAAGAGTGCTAAGAAATAAAATCCCTCTTATCTTAATGCTTTAATCATATGCTTTCCATCTTCTCTGCCTCAGTCTGGTTTTGCAATGCAAGGGAAAGATTCTCTTTTTGGTGTACTTATATATTTATCTGTTCATTTAACAAATATTTATTGAGCACGTACTACGTGGCCGATGCTATGCTAGGCACTGGGGACTCAATGGCGAGTAAAAACAACCACAGGCCTTGCTCTTTTGTAGCTAATGAACTAATGATGTAGACCATTGCTAATTAGATATGTAGATAATTGATAATCATTCCAGTATACACAAAATCACAACTATGATGAATGCAGTTTCAAGATGTATGGAGCTCCAGTGGCGCAATCGGTTAGCGCGCGGTACTTATAAGATGTATGATATGGAGGTTGCCTCGACAGAAAGGTCAGGGAAGACCTGAAGAAGTGGCAACCCAGCTGAGATCTGAGGAATGACAGAATGAGTAAGAGTTAACCAGGTGAAAACCTGGGCAAAATTATTCCAGAGAGAAGAAACAGCTCATACAATGACCCAGTGGCAGAAGAGAGCAACTCAGTTGATGAACCAAGGCTAATAAGACTGGGGCAGAGAGACCAAAGGGAGCAGAGAGCAGGATGAGTTTGGAGAGGCAGATGATCCATGTCATAGATTTTGGTCTTCAGCCTAAGAGTGAAGGGGAGCTAGTATTAGAGACCCAAGTTAGTGTCCCTGTGAATCAAGGTATTGGCTACCAGATTCAAGTGGTGTTAGTATAAGTTTTGCTGGAGTTATCAAGCTCAGGTATCAAACTTTATGATAGTAAATATATATTTTTTTTCAGATCAGTTAGGCACTAACAGTTGAGTGCTTTAATGGAAACCACAAATAATAGTGATTTTGGTTTATGTCTCTCTCTAGGGCCAGCATGATGGTTCCATATCAGGGATCAGGTCCCCCTCTGTTCTGTTACTTTCATCCACATGGTCTATGAGAGCTCACCTTCACCAAGTCAGCATTTCAGCCAGCAGGGAAGAAGAAAAGAGGACATGCTAGTATAAGGGTATGAATCTTCTTTTTAATGGCATACTTAGAAATAGCACCTACTATTTCTGCTCACCTCCCATTGGCCAGAATTACTTTTCTTGGCCTCTTCTAGCTACTAGTGAAGCTGAGAAAGGTGGTCTTTCTCCTAGGCAACCTCTAAACCACTTCTCCCATGAAGAGAAAATAAATATTGGTGGAAAGTTGGCAGCCTCTATCACAGGGCCTCTAATGCACATACATATTTGTCAATGCGTACCTACTGTTTGCCATGCAAGGTGCCAGGGGCAGAGGTTATAAAGATGAATAGACACAATAACTTCCCTCAAGTAGCTCACCATCTAGTGCAGTGGAGCTCAATCTTGGCTCCATGGTAGAGTCCCCTGAGGAGGTATTAAATCTCTCAGGACTCAGGTCTTACCTCTTCCCAATTAAGCCAGAATCTCTGAGGTTGAAACCCAATTATTGGTGTGTCTTAAAACTCTCTGGGTGCTTCCAATGTACTGCCAAAGTTGAGAAATACTGGCTTAGAGGAGAGAGAGATGGGTTAATAATTAGCTCGAACACAAGGCAATACGTGCTCCAGTAGAGAATGTTACAAACCTCTGTGGGAACATGGGGAAGGATGTGACTCCTTTCATAGACAAAGATCATCGGAGATGGCACAAAAGAGGTGACACTTGAGCAGAGTCTTAGAAGATCAGTGGCAGTTTGCCCGGTGAGCACAGCTGGGATAGGCATTCCAGGTAGACTAAGGAATATGTACAAAGGCATGGATCTGTGATACATTTTTGAAATTTAAAAATAAAAAGGAATCTTTTCCCCAAAGGATGCTAGACCCTAACACATGTGGTCACAGGTGAGTCAGAGTCCTGCTCATAGTACCTGAAAACAACTTCTGACCTGTAAATGACTAAATATTTAACATTTTGTACTTATTCCCCTACTACTGCCTATAAACACTTGGCCTTGTAGGTTCCTAGGGGTACCCTGAGTGCATCTGAGCTATGGGTTGGTGAGACAGAGTGTCTCTCTGATGGGCACGGCAAACACAGCAACCACAGAAAGGAGGCTAAGTAGATCCCCGGGTTGGCCCAGCCTTATCCCTTTCTTTGCTGAAACATGGGGTGGTGAGGAGAACCCAAGGGTTGGGCTGAGAAAGCCAGGCTAGCAGAGGTGCACTCTAGAGGCTCAGACATTTTAGAAATTGATGTGACTGTACAAGACAGAGAAAGACAAATACTATATTTCACTCATATGTGCTTGTCAGATGGGAGGGGGTTGAGGGACTAGATGAAAAAGGACAAGGGATTAATACGTGCAAATTGGTTGTTACGGAAGAGTTATCCTATATAGTCCTATATAACAAAAGCCCAATGTGCAAATCGACAGAACAGCAGAACAACCGGTGGAACAACCAGTTGCTATGATGCACACTGACCACCAAGGGGCAGATGCTCAATGCAGGAGCTGCCCCCAGCCCGCAGGCCCCAGGCCAGCCAAGACAGGTGCCAGCGGAGGCCTCCCAAAGGCCCCGCCGGTCACCCCACAGATCGGCCCTGATAGCCGGCCACGCCTAGGGACCCTACCCATGCACAAATTTCATGCATCGGGCCTCTAGTGGGATAGTAAAAATTCTGTCTTGCTATCATAAAACTTGATACTGGAGCCTGAGAACACCAGCAAAACTTGTATTAACTCTGCTCGAGTCTGGCAGTCAACATGTTGATTCACAGAGACAACACTACCCAGGTCTCTGATGGCTCCCCATCGCGCTTAGGCTAAAGTCAACAATATTGTCATAACTATGTGTGGTATCAGATGGGCACTAGCTTTATCGGGTGATCAGTTCATAAGTTATATCACTGTCTAATCACTATGCTGTGCAGCAGAAACTAATATAGTATTGTATGTAATTGAAAAATAAATTTTATTTTTTAAATGATATGACTATGCAGTTGCATATTAGCTTTATGTTAGCCCTGGGCAAGATGCCCCACGCAGCATTAGAAAGCCAGCTATTATTCAGTCACATGCAGGATGTGTGATGCTGAGGTGAGTGAGGCCACCAGCAAAGCAGAGATAAGGTGAAAGGCAGGGGTGGCAAGATGGAACATTGAGCATTAGTGGAGTGGAGGAAGGAATCCAGATGAAGGCATGCAGGGCAAGAGTAACAGAAGAGAGCAAGGCATAGCGGAAGTCAGGGGCCAAAACAGAGGCCCCAAAAATGCTGTAGCCTAAAGCCGGCCTCGCCCCCTCTCCCCGGCATCAAATCAGTTGAAGATGTTGTTCTGCAGCCTTTCCTGATCTTTCCAGTCTTTGACCCAGGCTGAGGTTTTGCAGAATGACAAGAACCAGACTTCCGGGATGGCCAGAGTTTTCCAACTCCATCCCCGATTACTCAGGAGGGGAGAGAAGTGAAGGAGGAATGTGGCGAGCATGGCTGTCACCCATGAATGCTCACAGCTGGCCCAGGAGAGGAAGGTCCAGGAAAGAGCTACTTATGTCAGGCTTGGCTTTGGCCCCTCATCCAAAATGAGAAGTGGACAATAGCAGGCCATTGTGTATCCAATCAACTCTCAATTATCCAAGGGCAGATCCTCCACTCCGTGGGTCCCCCGTGCTCCCTTTGAGTTCCCTCCAGCTGTCTGCCCTTTGACCGTTTCCTGCCCATCAGAGCCACAGTCAGAGAGAGGGTGGGCAGGTGGAGGAAGGGTGAGGATGTAAAATTCAGATCAGTCATTTTATGGCTGTTCCTTAGAAGCTTGCAAAAGGGGAAAAAGCATTGGTTAAACCAACATTTGGTTTACTTGGGGGGTTTTAATTCATCAGGGCTCTGCCTCATCCTTCATTAGCATGGATAATTGGTTGAGTGATATTTATTCAATCGGTGGCGCCTCTGCTATTGTATCTGCCTTGTTTCATTTTAAAAATCGTCTGCATTAGTAAAAGCTATATTGAAATGATGTTCTTAATGCACTTAGAGCTTTGCTATTTTAGCATAATATCTACATCTGCATCCCCTATTTGGGGGAGGAGGGAGTAACCACAGATATGGGGGGCTCGTCTCCATTGAAATGTTTAAGTAAATGCTCTGAAGTTATATTTATCTTGATTGTAAGTATAGCATTCCAAACCTGAAACAGATTTGTTGGGTGTTTTTATTGAGGTTTTGCATGGCCAAGGTGAAGGCAGGTCTCTGATTCCTCTCCTATCACTGCCCCCTTCCTTTGCACATCTTGGTTTATTCACCTGCACAAAACAAAGGTAATTCTTTTCCTTACTGGAATTTTTAAAAGTTGAACTAACTTATGTCTGTACAGAAAAAAATTTTAATAAGTTTGGCGGCACATTAAGGTTTACCGTAGCATTTAAAATGAAGTCTTATGACTAGGCAACTGAGGGCAGAGTAGGTTTTATTACCAGGCTATAGTGTATGAAAGGAGCAGAATTTACATTCTAGGATTAGAAATAAAATTCCCATCATAGTTTTTTGTGCTTTTTATTATGGATGTTCCATAGTGTCTTGAATTGCTCAGAATATATATCTTTTTGTAAAGAGTAGGACCATCAACAATTAACCACCAGAGTTAGGTTGTGATGTGGACAGGTTAAGTGCTAACCCTTAAATTCAGAATAGAGCAGCCTGGGTGTGAACATGGCTGAGGAATTTTCTAAGAGCACAAATCTGCACTCTGAGAGGCAGACAATTTTTTACAGGGGCCTTGATGTGCTTTAAGAAACCCTGGGTTGGACCCTGAACTTTGTCACTTAGTCACCAGCTGTTAGTAACCACCTCTAAACTTTGGTTTCATTATCTAAGAAGAAAATGGGAGTGATAATGGCTTCCCCTCCTAATGATTGGGGAAGGATTAAATGCATGAGAGTGCTTTGGCATGATGCCTGGCACATAGTAAGTGCTCAATTAAAGTTCTATACTATACAACACATGCCTTGAAAATTATCAGTAGTTGGGAAAAGAATGTATGTCAGAAGTCAAGAAGAAAGTTGTGAGAAGAAAGGATTTCAACTGCATAAAACAAGCCCCTCCAAGAGAATGTACTTAGACACCCACCCATTATTTCATAAACATAGTTCTAGAATGAACTGCCAGGTGAAGCAGCTTTAGTTTTCCTTCAAGCAGAGACATGTCCTAGCTGGCTTTGCAAAAGTATTTGCACTTTACAGACAGATTTTGATGAGGATCCTGAAGTAATTTGTTGAAATCATAAGATATCCCCTGTTCTCAGCACGAGCAGCCTGATACAGCCCAAAACGCAAACCGTCCGGGGAAGCCGTCTGAGCAGACACGTGCCTGGTCCCTCACAATGTATGGGACTGCCTCCTCCTGCTGGAGCACTTCCGAAAACATTGGGATGACTTTAGATGTCTTACCATGCTAATTGAATAAAATATGACTAATTAAATGTCATAAAGCATGATGTAAACTTGTTAATGTCAGGGGAGATCTTTAAAAACAACTATCAAGATGGGCAAATTTGTCACATGTCAACATTTTTAGTTAATTTTCGGTGGTAAACGAGCAAATTTTATTTCAGAAATGGGAAAACTGTCTTGCGATGTGATTAGGGCACCCTATATTTTGTGCCTGATTAGGCTGCGGCCCATATGGGGGGCTGGAGAGTCTCTCCTGAATAGTTACCCACTAATTTTTTTCAATTAAACATAATGTTATGTTAACATCCTTAAAGAGGTAAATGATGGCACAGTAAATCCAATTAGAATACATACTTACAACTGGATTCTCTTGCCATTTTCAAAAAGCTGATTGCGTTTTACATCTTCCCTGCTATTGTCAGAGCGGCGTTCGCACAAGTTGCTGCACCCCCGCCCGGTGTCTGTGTCTCTTCGTGGTGACCTTTGCTGGGAGAGCCGCTGCAGACATCACAAACTCTCACATCAATTTGCCACAATTGGATGTGGCATCTTGCGGCTAATTTGATTTGGGAAGAAATGCACCTGGCTCTGTTTTTTCCCTATAGAATGTGGAGGGAGCTCTGAGTCCTCACAGATGCCATCTACCCGAGGAGCCCATGTGTTTTTCAAGGTCTAAGCAGTTTGTCTTCATCTCCCCAAATACAACCCGTTACAAAGGGAAAGGAGCTGAATTATTTAATGCAAAAATAAATTAGATTGGAGTCAGAGAGAAAGGGAAACAAAGTGCACTGAAAAATACAACTGTTGCTATAACTTCCAGTCTTCTTACCTAAGAGAAGAAAACCTTTTTACTTGGCTGTGCAACTCTGTCCCTTCCCTTTGTTGTTGTTTTGTGTTTTTTTGTGTTTTTTTTTTTATCAAATCCATTAAACACAATTTCCCTCATCTCAGAATTCTAAAGCGCCACCCTGTCAAATTCATACTAGTTGAAAGACATATCAACATAAAAATGCAGCTATCTGTTTTTTAAGTTTCAAATAGATTTGAGGTTGTGGAAAATAGATAGAATGGTAATGTGCTTAATCTATTATTGATGAATTTAAATAGATCGAAGGGCTGCTTGTTGAAGGAAAAATACAAGTCTCAGGCCTTTTATTCAGTGACCCACATTTTATCTCAATTATACTCCAGATATTGAAAAACAAAATAATCAACAACAGCAGCAGCAAAATCTGCCTTGTAAATATGATTTACATTGAATAGGTGCTGATGCTCCAAAGGTAAGGGGGAGAAAAAGGATTACTGAGTACAGTGGACCCATAAACATGAGTTTGAACTGCGTAGGTCCACTTAGAAACAGATTTTTTTCCAATAAATATGTACTGTAAATATACTTTTTATTTCTTATACTTTTATTTTTTAGTTTATTGGGGTGACATTGGTTAATAATATTATATGAATTTAAGCGTGTAATTCTATAATGTCATCTGTATATTTCATTGGGTATTCAGCATCCCAAGTCTAGTCTCCTGTCACCATATACTTGACCCCCTTTTACCCTCTCCATCCTCCCCCCAGCCTCCTTCTCATCTGATAACCAACATACTGTTATTTGTGTTTATGAGTTTGTTTTGCTTGCTCATTTGTTGCTTTCTGTTTTATCCCACATATGAGTGAAATCATATGGTTCTTTTCTTTTCCCATCTATTTATTTTGCTTAGCATGATATTCTCAAGATCCATCCATGTTGTCGAAAATGGCAATATTTCATCATTTCTATGGCGGAGTAGTATTCCATTGTATATACGTACCACATGCTCTTTATCCAATCATCCATCAAAGGGCACTTAGATTGTTTCCATGTCTTAGCCACCATGAATGATGCTGCAATGAACAAAGGGGTGCATATATCCTTATAAATAAATGTTTTCAACATTTTTAGATACCTAGAAGAGGGTTTCTTGGGTCATATGGTAGCTTTCTTTTTAATTATTTTTTAGGAAGCTCCATACTGTTTTCCACAGTGTCTGTAGCAGTTTACAGTCCTACCAGAAGTGTATTAGGGTTTCTTTTTCCCTGCATCCTCTCCAATGCTTACTATTTCTTGTCTTATTGATAATAGTCATTCTAACAGGTGTGAAGTGGCATCTCATTGTGGTTTTACTTCCCCCTTATTAATGCCTGTGTGCTTAACATGATCAAACCATGCTATAAGCAATCAGCAATGGGTCCCAAGTTACACAGAAGAATTAAATAGGCTGTTGCTGATTGTTTATAGCATGGTTTTCTATTAAACTCTTTTTAAATCTTATTTTTATGCATTCATTTATTTTACTTTTCCCCACATATATTCTCATTCTTTGGGCTTTTTATCAATGTACTAGAGGCCCAGTGCATGAAATTCATTCACTTGGAGTGGTCCCTCAGCCCGGCCTGCACCCCCTTGCAATCTAGGAACCCTCAGGGGATGTCCAACTGCCATGGAGCTGTGAGCCCAGTTTCTGGCTGAGCAGCGCTCCCCTTGTGGTCAGTGCATGTCATAGCAACCAGTCATTCCTCTGTTCAGTTGGTTTGCATATTAGCCTTTTATTATATAGGATTGTTTCTTACTTTCTAAACTCTAATTTGGGTTGCTGTAAACTCCATTTTTACAAACTACACACTACAGTTGAACCTGTTGAGTTCTACCAACAGGGGGCACTAAATGGAGATTGGATGGCACACGATGGGAGAAGTAAATGAAAAGCTCAGAGAAGAGGACATACTATGCAAGACAGAATAATCTACCAATCGATTATGTTCCATGGGGAGACCCAGAGAAAATCTTTTACGAAAGCAATAGCCAATGAAGCAGTACACAGAGAACCAACATTATTGAGGTTGCTATTCTGCATAGAAGTCAGCACACTTTTTCCATAAAGGGCATGAGAATAAATATTTTAGGCTTTGCAAGCCATATAGTCTCTACCACAACTGCTAGACTCTGCTGTAGAAGCACAAAAGTAGCTAAAGACAATATGTAAAAAACTGAACATGCCATGTGTTCCAATAAAACTTTACAAAAGAGGCAATAGGCTGAATTTGGCACATGGGCAATAGTTTGCCAATCTGATTTATAGGTTAGGGCTGATGGTAGACCAATAGCATTGGGGGTGAATCCAAAAATAATAGAAACCAGGTAGTGGCACTTAGAAATCATAAGCAAAGGGAGTGCATTTCTCATAATGACAGCAAGGTTATATTGGCAACCAGGGGCGTCTGACCTGAAAGAGGTCTGGAGATGGTTAATAGACTTTGGTATATCTAGGGGCAAGGTAGACAGGTTGCCCATAATGGTTTGCTCAAATTACAAATAAGAATCAAAGATAGATAATCAGGAGACTACGGCAGTTGCCCTAACATATATATCCATAATTCCCTGCCCAACTGGATTTGAGCCAGTTCTCAGGTCCAGAATCCAGCGACTAAAGATCTAGGTTCCATGAGGAAGGGCCTGCAACAGAATGGGAAAGTGAATACAGTAATAATTCCTTCAATCCTATCCACAAGGACCTATGGTCATTTACTCATATAACCATATACTGGGTCAAGATAAAAATCCAGATTTTTGAGAACTGTTAGACAAAAGGTCCATTTTGTGGACTATCCCTGAGGACCTGAAATGTTGTCATTCTTCCCTGTTAGAGTGGGGTCATAGAGTAGCCAAGGAAGGTAGGCCTACATCTGAGTACAGTGAGGCTGATGAGTTCACAAACTCATGTGATGGTTATTTCTCTGGTTCCTAGCTGCATGTTTGCAATGGACATAGATTGCAGTTGGCACAATTCTGCATGGGTTATTTGACCAATGGTCTAAGAGCTATTATAGTGGGGAAGGATACATGGGACCTGTAAAACTGGAGCACCCAGTCAAGGTAAAACAAATATCAAAATCAATTTCACATCCAGGAAGAATGACAAAGATTAGGCCACCCTCGGTCCTACTCGTCTGGTTCCTACCAAAACCAGATGAATCCCAGTGAACAACAGTGGACAGCTGCAAACTCAACCAAGTAGTAGCCCCAATTACAACTGTTGTACCAGATATGTATCACTGTTGGAGAAGCTTTATGAGTGCATTTTCCCCATCCAGGGAGGATTAGAACTTGTTTACATTCATGTGGAGTAGACAATGGTATATTTGTATAGACTTGCCTCGCTACTATGTTAATGCTCCTGCACTGCCATGATATATTCCAAAGGGATCTGGCCCATCTTCACATTCCACAAACCATTGGATTGGTCCATTATATCAATGACATCACGTTCATCAGGCTGGACCCGCAGGAAATAACAAATAAATTGAAGACTTTCATCAGATTCATGTGCTACAGAGAGTGGAAGATAAACCCTATGAAGATTCATTTTAAAGAGTCCAGTGATCTAGGACATCTAAAGTAATCCTCTCCAAAGTATGGTTCTTGTACATCCACGTCTAGGAAGAAAGCACCATAACTTTGGGTCCTGGAAGAAGCATATTTGACACATTTGAGTATTATCCCAGTTAATTTACCAAGTGACATGGAAGGCTGCAAGCTTTGGTAGACCCCAGTGCAGGACAGGAATGTGAAGTAGGCCCAGGCTCTGGCGCAAGAAGGTCTGCCATTTGGATCATATAACTTGGTGGGTCATAAGCTGGAGGTGTCTTTTGTTGAGAGACCATTCTCCATGGGTTTTTGTGTTGTTGTTTTGTTCTGGACCGTCTTTTCAAAGATGTATAGCAAACAGCCTTGGAAGGTAGAGATAGTGCCTTCCTCCAGAACATAGGGCAGGTTTTCTTATATTCCTGGGAGATAGAGATAGCATATCCTCCTAGAGCAGTGGTTCTCAACCTTCCTAATGCCGCGACCCTTTAATACAGTTCCTCATGTTGTGGTGACCCCCAATTTCATTGTTACAAATTGAACATAATTAAAGCATAGTGATTAATCACAAAAACAATATGTAATTACATATGTGTTTTCCGGTGGTCTTATGTGATCCCTGTGAAAGGGTCATTCGACCCCCAAAAGGGTCGCGACCCACAGGTTGAGAACCGCTGTAATCTGGAGCAAAGGGCAGGCACATTTACTGACCATTATAAAAGATTTGGGTTTCCTAAGCTCAGAGTCCCTCTACTGTGAATGCAGGTGTGATGTGACCCACTTTGCATCACCTTATGGTAACTGGGGCTCAGGGAACCAGTACAAAAATGCTGATAATCTTGCTATGGCTAGAGCTGTGAGTAATAAACTGTTCTTTATCTCCGACCTGGGAGACTCATGTCTTCTACCAGCATCCATGAAACTGTGGCAGGCTAACTTGTTAGCTTGCAGGTAGAATAAAACTTCAGATCCTTCACAGTTCTTTTTTGTGTGTAATTTATGGAAAACCCCGATGGAAGAGTCATAAGATAGATCCCTAAAGTCCTGGATTGACAGCAAGAGATACTTATTTTAAGGACTTGGCACGGGATTGTGAGAGCTGTCCCATCTGGAATCTGTAGGGCAGGCTGGAACTCCAGGTAAGAGTTGATATTGCAGTCTTGAGGTCAAATTTCCAGCAGACTGGACACTCAGGCAGTGTCTTTGTGTTGTAGGTTTAGGAATTCCTTCTTCTTCAAGAAACCTCAATCTTTGTTTGTGCCTAAGGTCTTCAACTAATTGTATGAGGCCCACTCAAGTTATGGAGGGTTACCTGTTTCACTAAAGTCTACTGATTTAAATGTTAATCGCTTCTGAAAAATACTTCCACCCCAACATCTAGCCTAGAGTTTGACCAAACAACGGGGCGCCACAACCTGGTCAAGCTGACACATCAGGTCCATTGTCACACCAACCAAGCTCCAATGCTCCCCATAGGAACCTCTGAGATCTCTGTTGTCTCTGCCTCTCAGTCGAACTTCTCCCTCTACCAATCCTGCTTCCCTTGGTCTCTCACTCATGTTTCTGAGAGCTCCCCACAATAACCCCCTGTAGATACAGCTCCCTCTGGGAGTCTGCTGCCTCAGAATCCTGCCATCAGACAAAGATACCAAATGAACAAGACATACTACTCAGAGTTATTACCAAGGCTAAGTCAGCAACTAATTCTCAAAGGCTTTGCTGTTACTTTTTATGATATTCGAAATCACATCGTTCATTGTCTTTGAGTCTGTTTTATTATTGTGTTGGAAAAGCCATTCCACATCTAGAACAAGTCAACAGAAAGTAAAAAAAAAAAAATGGTTAAAAAAATAAAAAGAACTCTCAAAAAACCCCAAAACTCTCTTGCTTGTTTTTCTTTGTCTGCTTTTATGCCTAAGCAGGAACTGCTCAGAGTTTTAGAGCTCCAAGCTGCCGGTCTGTTCCTCTTCTCCATGCACAGGTTTTGGGAATGTGTGGCCACAGACATTCAGCAGATGGTCTCAGGCTGGACATCTGGAAGTCTCATCAGATTATGGGGCACAAATTTGTGATAATAGATTTAATTTAGCTTTTGCTTAACATTTTTTTGGCTGGTTGAAAGACCCTGGGGTCAGTATGTAACTTGGCAAGAGTTTTACAAAAATTGTCCTGAATTTACCATCAATGGGCCGATCTTATACAATATTTTGTTTGTGCAATTCAGACCAGCTGGATAAAAGCTAATGAAAGGAATGCAATTACAGGGGGTGGGAAGTACATGTAAGCCTTATTAATGCATTAGTCATTCTCTGTGTACCCCTGACCGTCCACGTGTGCTGCTGCATAATGAGTGCAAGATAACCTTGGGGGAGCATGGTTGCCTTCCTTTATTTTCTGATTCTAGTCTCTAGAATGTGTGCTTTATTTGAACAATTAAGGAGCAATGCAGCAATAATTGTAACCATATAATTTTGTATTGTTATTAGGAATAGTCTGATAAAACCTCAAGAACAAAAATATAAATGAAGTAAAGTTCATCCTGATACAACAGTTACATAAAGTTAGAAAAGCTTTCTCTTCCTACCATCAAAAATAGTATAAGTTGAGTATTTATATATAAGAGACTATCTATGCTTCTTTTATACTCTTTTCATAGCATCTAACACTCAAAAAAATATCATTTTCACTCAAAAAAAATACATTGAATGGATGGCTGGATTTCTTTTTCTTACTTCTTTAAAAGATAAGATGAAAATAAACCAAAAATAAAAAGACTAACAATCCACTAAGAAAGTAATCAAAGGATTTTATAAAGGTCACTAATAGGAAAGGAAACATAAATGGCCAATAAACATATGGAAAGATGGTCAGCCTCAGTATTATTTAGGGAATCAAATTAAACAACAATGAGAAATCATTTTACACCCTTCAGATTGGCAAAAATTTACAGAATGATGATTCCAAAGATTGGCAAGAACCTTCATATCTGTAGGGTAGCACTGTAAGCTGGTACAACCACCTAGAAGAGCCATTGACTATTCCTAGTTAGCAGATGAAGCACTTAGTCTATGACCCAGCAATCCCACTTCTAGGAATACACCCTGGACAAGGATACAAGTTCACTAATGTTTATTGCAGCATTGATGGAAATAGCAAACATAAAAACAAATTGCAAGCAGCCTAAGTGACCATCAATTGAAGAAGAAATAAATACATTGTGCCATATTTTTACAACTGGGATACTATACAACAGTCAAAATGAATAAATTGCCGCAACATCTGTCAAACAGATGAATCTCAGAAACAACAATAACCAAAAAAAGCAAATTGCAAGATTCTAAAAAAAATACCAAATAAGTTAGCAAAAGTTTAGATGTTTATTGATGCAAAATATGTAGAGAAATTACTAAAACATGCATAGGAATGATGAACACTGAAATAATTAGTATGGTTACCTCTAAGGAGGAAGGTGGGGAAATGGGTTCGGGGAGGGGGCTCACAGATGGCTTCAATTGCATTTACCGTATAATATTTATATGGGGGGGGGGGAGAGAATCTAAAGAAAATAAGGCAATTTATAAAACTGGTGTCTGTCCTATAATTTTCTATTTTTAAAGTATGTTTAAAATATATAATGATTTTTAAAGCACAGAATGTGAAATAAAAGAATCAACTTTTATTTAGAAATCTGAATGAAATTAGAGATCAGCTCTCTTGACCTCCATAAATTCAGCCCGAGGGAAGATGGGAGCCAACTCTGACATGGCCCTGACACAGGCCTCACGCTGGATAATGTTCCTGCAAGCGGTTCTCCCAACTGCCTGTTTTCCATATTGCCAATGAAAAATGGCAAAGATGGCAAAATCTGTATAAAGAGAGCTGAGCTCATCATCGCCAAAGATGGCAAAATCTGTCTAAGAGAGCTGAGCTCATCATCTCCTGCGAGTGTGCTAAATTGACGTTAATTTTTATTCTGTGCACAAATTAAAAACTGAAGCTGCCTCTTCAATAGGCCTAGTTGGAAATCTCTACATCAGTTAGAAATCCTACCAGCTACTCGATCTTATGTTTTTAATTCTGCCACATAATGTAAATGTTTTTATTTGGAATCATTATTTCCCCTTGGGAATGAAATGACCTGATCCAGACTTTATTTTTTCCTTAAAAAACAAAACAAACAAAAGTCACAAACCCTTCCCAGTCACCTCAGATTATGATAGTAATAGATATTTTTTGTAGAAAATTCAAAAAGTGCTAAAAAGCTCACGCACGTGCGCGCGCGCACACACACACACACACACACACACACACTTGGGATCATACTGTGTCTACTGTTTTGTATTTTTCTCACAAAACAACATATTCCAGTTCTTTATTTACCTAGAGCATCATTTTTATGATTTACCTAGTATCCCCTTGCATGGCTGGTCCATCATTTGTTTAGAGAATCTCCCAATGCAGGGCATTTAAATACTGCCATTCCTGAAAGCCTGAACAATGTAGTCCCCTATCCGCACGAGGAGCAATGCATGAGAATGTCCATTTTCTTGTCCCCTTAACAACACTGCTGACCAAGTGTTTTTTCTTCCTCCACAGAAAGATTACAGGAGACACTCATCATGACTTGTGAGTGTGAAGAGAGGGATTTACTTAGCTAACAACACTTTTAAAACGTGTTTCTAAAGTACTATTTAATTTCCAGAGAAGTTTTACGCAGTTTTTTCTATTCAGTGTAAGCTGTAGAGGAGTCGTGGTTAACATTGTGCAATTTCAGAATAATGTTTCCTTTAGTTAAACTCTGTTCGTGCCCTGAGACCAGAGACTGCCTTATTTATTGGTGTTTCTCCAGCATCTCACACATAAAGGCTTTCTTTCAATCAATGTCTGTTGAAGCAATAGATAAGAGAAGGTTCAGTCTTTCTCAAGCAAACCAGTGGTCATGCTTTGGAAATCACTTCATGTGTTAACACTGAGTTTCTGAACTAACAGGCCAATTGGACCCAACTTTCCTAGTTCAAGCACTTCAGTTCTCGAGAGTAATCGTCTCAAATATCTGCTATAGTTGTTTTAGGACACTAGACCCTGACTACCCCTATGCTGGGGAGTGGGGAAGCATAAGCTTAAAATAGTAGGAGAATATCTTTGTGAACAATGAAGACATACTACGTCTAGCAGTGTAACGAGCCGAAGGACTAGCAACATTTTCAAAGGACTTCAGCTCTTGCCCTAGGTTTTTTGTCTACACTGAGAATACTCATCTCTACGCTAATAAGAGGAGACTATTTCGGCATCTGGGGTAGATTCTGATTGATAGAGACGCGGAGCGGTCGCTTCACACTGCAAGCCTTCGCACAGGCAGCGAGGAGCTCCGACTTCAGACCCCGGCAAGTCAGCCTTGATCACACGCCAGCCCAAGAATGGTGCTGTGTCTTCCCAGCACTCACAGACGAGCACAATTCCAGGAATTTCTTTCAGGGTAGATTCGTCATCAGCTCCGGAATGACTATAGAAACGGCCACAATTGGAGTTCTATAGCAAGACATATTTTTAGATTCAACTTTCAACTCTGGTCGCCCAGAGCATGGGCTCTGGACATTGTCTTCCACATCCTCTTTCCCAGGATTTCTCAGATTGTTAGGGGGAGCGAGGGGGCAGGTCATGACTCCTATAGGGTCACAGAGAGGAAAACCAGCAAAGCATCAAGAAGAGTTTTCTCGAAGCTACTGGGGGGAGAGGGGTTTTCTCCTCTGTCAATGATTCCCACTGACGCCTTCATTGCCATCAAAACTGTGTCCCCAGAACCCTCTCCTTCTCTCATAACGACAGCTGCTTCCGGTTTTAAAACTTTCCAAGGGCACCCTGGCCAGGTGGCTTGGTTGGTGGGAGCATCATCCTGTACACCAAAAGGTTGTGGGTTCGGTTCCTGGTCAAGATACATGCAGGAGGCAACCAATGGTTGTTTCTGTCTCATTGATGGTTTCTCTCTAAAATCAATGAACATATCCTCAGGTGAGGACTTAAAACAAACCAAGGCCAACACCAACTAGGTGCTTTAGTTTCCAGGGTTTCCTAACATTTTTCATATCACGGTGCACAGAAAATTGTGCAGCCAGCACACAGGTGGGGCTGCTTGTGGCAGGAGACTACTGGCTGAGGATATGGAAGACCCAAGCCTCACCCAACTCTGTGGGTTAAAAAAACACAATATCATGGCATGTATGTAATCTGTTTGTGGCTTGCTATTGGGAAACTTGCTATTGGGAAACTTGGCTATTGGGAAACTTGGCTGACACAATAAACTCATTTAGTAAATACAATCTTATAGACTATGTGTTTTCTCTCTGTTTATAAATAGGCTCAGGAAGGCTAAGTGCTTGCCCTTGATCACAGAACTAGTTAAGAGTTCAAACTCGTGTGTTGTAGACTTCATTACTTGTTCACAATTATTCCTTTCCTGCCCTTGCAATGTTTACATGTAAGATGGAAAGTACTTCTTCATGCCATTGACTTTGGGCTGGGCCATATGACTTGGTCAATGGAATGTGAGTGGATATGCCATAGAGGCTCCAATCTCATAGAGCTAGCAGCCCTCCCAGGTTCACAGGTTCATTGCAGCATTACTCACAATAGCCAATATACGGAAATAACCTAAGTGTTTGTCAATGGATGAATGAATAAAGAAAATGTGAAGATATATATAATTCAATCATGAGAAAGAAGGACATCCCATCATTTGCAACAACTTGGATAATCCTTGAAGACATTATGTTAAGTGAAATAAATCAGACAGAGAAAGACAAATACTATATGACATTACATCTATATGGAATCTAAAAAAACCAAACTCAGAGAAACAGAGTAGAATGGTGGTTACCAGGGGCTGGGGGAGAGGGAGGTTATAAATGAAGAGATAGTGGATGCAAACAGCCAGTTATAAGATTAACAAGTTTGGGGATCTAATGTATAGCATTGTGATTATCCTATCTAATAAAAGAGAAACATGGTAATTAGCGTACGACCGCTACCCTTCCCATTGGCTATTCAGGGCGATATGCAAATTAACTGCCAGCCAAGATGGCGGCCAGCAGCCAGGCAGCTGGAAGCAAACATGAGGCTTGTTTGCTTCAGTGACGGAGGACTCCAACGTTCCCCGCCTGCCACTGCTGGCCTCTCAGCTGCAACTCTAAGCAACTATGTTACAAATATAGAAGCTAAACAAAACCCCAGAAACCTGCTTTAGTCGCCAGGCTTCAGCCAGCAGGAACGCAACATTGTTTCAAATTCAGAAGGTAAACAAAGGCCAGAAACCTACTTTCAGCAGCGGAGGCCTAAGAGCTGGAGCCTCAGAGCTAAAGCTGGCCCAGAATTTTTAAAAAAAGAAAAAAAGGAGCGGTTGGGAGCTTCAGTCACCCACCAGCCTGAAAACAGCCATCATCCCCTCATCCAGGACACCCTTCAGGGCAAACCAGCCGGCCCCCACCCGTGCACCAGGCCTCTATCCTATATAGTAAAAGGGTAATATGCCTCCCAGCACCGGGATCAGCGGAGCCGCAAGGTCTCTGGGCACCGGGATCAGCATGACAGGGGGCAGCGCCCAAACCCCCTGATTGCCCTGCAGCTCTGTGTGACAGGGGGCGGGGCCACAACCTCCCTATCCGCCCTGCCCTGAGTGTGACAGGATGCGGCGCCCCAACCCCCTGATCCACACTGCTCTGTGTGTGACAGGGGGCAGTGCCCCAACTCCCCTATCGGCCCTACTCAGTGAGTGACAGGGGGGAGCTCCCCAACCCCCTAATGGGCCCTGCTCTGTGCGTGACAGGGGGCAGCGCCCCAACCCCCTGATTGGCCCTGCTCTGTGCATGACAGGGGGTGGCGCCGCAACCTGCCCATCGAGCCTGCCTTGAGTGTGATGGGGTGGTGCCCCAACCCCCCAATCAGCCCTACCCTGAGCATGACTGAGGATGGCATTGAAACCTCCTGATCTGCCCTGCTCTGTGCATGACAGGGGCGACGCCCCAACTCCCCAGTCAGCCCTGCTCTGAGCCCGACCAGGGGCTGCACCTAGGGATTGGGCCTGCCCTCTGCCACCCGGGAGCAGGCCTAAGCCAGCAGGTCGTTATCTCACAAGGGGTCCCAGACTGCGAGAGGGCACAGGCCGGGCTGAGGGACCCCCCCCCTCCCCCCCAAGTGCACAAATTTTTGTGCACCGGACCTCTAGTAGCTAATAATATTGTATAATATACTTGGATATTGTTAAGACAGTAGATCTTCAATGTCCTCACCACACACACACACACACACACACACACACACACACACACACAGAAGTGGTTGGAGGCAGGAGCTAATGCTATGGTGGTATTTTGCAACATATCGTATCAACACATTGTACACCTTTAACGTACACAGTGTTATGTGTCATTTATATCTCAATAAACCTGGCGAGGGGACAGCATTCAAATGCACTTGCATGATGTAGCTTGACTTCACGAGCTACTGCCATCTGACACAAGAGCATAACCAGAATGAAGTTATGTGGAGCAAAGCTGAGGAGAACCTGGTAGAACCAAGCAAAGCTATTGCTAACCTACATATCTGGGAGCAAGAAATGCTGTTGTAAAACACTGACTTGGGGCGTTACTACAGCGGAAGTTGACTAATTCACTAGGTCTGTCTGAATCCGCAGTCTAGACCTTTTCCATTTTTTCTACTGCTTCTCATCCCAATCACTCAAGGAGCTCTCCCATCAGCCTTCTTTTCCTAGTATTTTTATTTTTCACATTCGCAGTAAAAATATAATGTTTTCCCTTTGTCTTTTTTTTTTAATTATGATACAGGGCCCTCAGAAGATCCCAACACAAAATAAAAAGGATGAATTTTTTTTCAAAGCCCATCCATATATGCTGCTATTGTTTCCATACTTACCATATGATTTTACCACATTGCCACAAAATAAGTACTCAATTTTTATTTTTATTGTTACAGAATGGAACGATCAGTCAATATTCATTTTGCTTAAGATAAAACAAAAGGCTCAGAGATTAATAATAATGATGACAGTAATAAATAATAGTAATCTTGGGTTTGTTGCTTAGCCCTGGGCCCAGTTCTGTGCTAAGTGATGTCATCTAATCCCTATGACTAATCTGAGAGGCTGGTGTTCCGGAGACCGCTAGTTGTATCCCCTAACTATTTGCCCTGTCTTCCTTTACGAACAGAAACCTGGAGCCAGCACACGGCTACCAGCAAATACTGCATTCTCTATGCTCCTTTGCAGTTAGTTGTGGCCATGTGGCTAAAGTCTAGCAGAAGGAATTTAAACAATTTCCAAGTCATGACCTTTGAAGAAAGTAGTGAGCCTTCCCTTTTCCTCTCGTCATTCCTTCTGGCTGGAATAAGACATGATGGCAGTAACTGAGACAGCCAGTGGATCATGAGATGGGAGCCCGGTGCTCATGAACTTTTACATGAAAAAGTTGTAAAACACTGACTTGGGCCGTCACTACAAGTATGTTTTTAAGCCACTGAATTTTGAGCTTGAGCTCTCTCTCTGTCCCCACCCCCCACACTTTCTTGTTTAAAAACAACAATCTAACATACTAGTACATCCTAACTAATGTATTAGGTATCATCATTTTTTTCAGATGACAAAATTGAGGTTCCAATTAATTAACTTACCTCAAGTCCACACAGGACTCGGGCCAAGCATGATGCCCGAGGTCAGTCACTTTGCCACCATACTCACCAGCCTCCCAGGTTCAAGGGTCAGGCTTTCCATCTGCTGCTCCATTTTCTCTTATTCCATCGCTAAGGTCTCAATTAAAAATATTATTATTAGCCCAGCCAGTGTGGCTCCGTGGTTGAGCATCAACCTATGAACCAGGATGTCACAGTTCAATTCTCAGTCAGGGCACATGCCCGGGTTGCAGGCTCAACCCCCACCCAGTGTGGGGTGTTCAGGAGGCAGCTGATCAATGATTCTCTCTCACTCATCATTGATGTTTCTATCTCTCTCTCCCTCTCCCTTCCTCTCTGAAATCAATAAAAATATATATATTTTAAAAATATTATTACAGAATGCAAAATTCTCTTCCCCACTAGGAAAGAAACCTTCTTCAGGTCTGCCAGAGATGGAAGAATACTGTTCTCTGGCATGAAAGAAAGTTATTCCCCAGCCAGAAAGTTGCAGGAGCATGAAACAGGCCGTCTACGCCACATGCCAATGAAAGTGCGGTGAGGGCCCTACAGGATCCTTTGTATGTGCAGGAAGAAAGAAGTAGAACTTCTGCCTGTATGTACATTTTTAGCTTAGAAGCCAGAAAGTTAACTTAAGTAACATGTGAAACATGGAGCGGCATTGCTGCCTCACTCAGTCCCTCGGTCAGAGATCCGTGCATCCAGCAGGCCTCTCCCCGGGCAACAGCAGGGGTGGCCATTAGGCACTTCGCATAATTGTTTGCTGGTGTCATAATGAAGCACATTGCAATCTAGAGTGTGCCCAGTTTAGTAAGAATTGTATTTTCTAGTATTAACTAAGCTAGCAAAATAGAAATGTAGTTTGAAAGGAGAAACCACAAATCTAATGCACAAAATAAACTGATGAACAAAATAGATCCAGAGACATAGAAGCATACTAGTACAACAGACTGACCAACCTCAGAAGGAAGGTGGGGGTCAGTGGGAGGTG
This sequence comes from Myotis daubentonii, assembly GCF_963259705.1. NCBI lineage: Eukaryota > Metazoa > Chordata > Mammalia > Chiroptera > Vespertilionidae > Myotis > Myotis daubentonii. Next base: position 207,633,768 of record NC_081840.1, on the reverse strand, counting down.
GGAAGAGATTAACTGGGGAACTTATATGCATATATGCACTGCCCATGGACACAGACAATAGTGTGGTGAAGGCCTGAGAGGGGTAGATGCTGGGTGGAGGGGGTCAGTGGGGAAAGAAAGGGGGACATCTTTAATACTTTCAACAATAAAGATATTTTTTTTTAAAAAAAAAAAAAAAAGGAGAAACCACTAACTAAAGCAAGCACAATTTGCAAAGGGCAGAATTTAGACTTTACTCCTACAAAGATTCTTCATCAGCTATAGTATGAATTTCAAGAAGAAAAGATGATCTAATCAGATCTGCCATAAGTGAGTGAAACAATTTTGAAATTATCAAGAAATTATCCTATTTAAAATATGAATGACATGCACATTAACAACAAACCTCAACCCAAGTATACACTGAGATTTGATGTATTGGATAATAATAGGATTAAAGCCATCATTATTTGGGATATGTTTTAAACTATAAGTAATTTCTTTATTTCATCATGCTAAAATTTTTGCTTTGTGTATGTATTATTATTTAACTAGGGGCCCAGTGCACGAACTCATGCACCTTGAGAGGAACTGTGGGCCTCGAGGCTGCGGTGGGCACAGGGGTGGGTCTTGGCCCATCCTCTGCACCCCCGCCCAGCTCCTCCCACTGCGGCCCCGGTCCCCTGTCTGCCAGCAGCCCTGCTTCTGCCAGCAGCAGGTGCAGGTGTCTGGTGGTACCGCCTCAATGACAGCAATCGGCACCATTCTAAGCACTTTGCCTGTATTAACTCATTTCATTCTTACAGTTACTCTTCAAACCATGTACCATTTTCCCCATATTCCAATTGAAGACACTGAGCGGAGAATTTAAGCCTCTCACCTGAGCCAGTACATGGTAAAGCCAGGAGTCAACTCTAGGCAGCCTACCCCCAATTTCATGCTTTTAGCCACTATGTTTTACTGCTAAGCACCTAATTGGGTGCATATTATTAGCTCCATTTTATAGATGAGAAAATCGAGGCACGGGGTGGTAAAACCCGGACTCGAACTCAGCCTACTTGAATCCAGAGTCTTTGCCATTTCCACCATACCCTGCTGCCTTCCCAATGCCAATATTGCAATGACTGGCCCAGTTCCTAGAGAATAGCAGGAGGGCAATACTTGATCTTGTTAGCAAGTCCGTTCTTAGAAATATTATGAGTAGGAGAAATGTCAGCTTTGCTATTTTCTTATTTTTTGCCTTGTTTGCAAAAGTCTGAAATCTAACTTAAAGCATTTATCCTTTTCAGGAAAAGTATAATATACATTCAGAAAAATACAGATATCTTAAGTGTACAGCTCAATGAAGCTTCACAAACTGGAAATCAGTTTTCTCTTCAACCTGCAGTTTGTCTTTGTCAGACACACTTTGTGAGGGTTTGTTTAGTTAAATGCATACTAATCGTTGCAAGCTCAAACCGTGTCATCGATCAGATTCAACCTACTTATTTCCTGCTCATGGGAAGACCAAAACAGCTATTCCTGGTTGATCGGCAGGATAACTGATCAATGAGTGAGAACTCAGGGCCAGAATCCCTTCACCTTGTGGCCTTACTGTCTTCTACAGGCTTCTGCCTTACTGTCTTCTCAGGTTATGATGCTGCAGCCGAAGGGAATGTCTGAATGATCCTGGGTGAGAGGTGTTCATGGTCCAGGTCTGGAAGTCGTATCCCTTCTGCTAATGCTCCATCAGCCCAACACATCTGGCCACACCTCATGGTACGGGAGAGGGAATAGAATCTAGCTATGTGCCCAGGAAGAAGCAAAAAAAGACTGTCTCTACTAGTCAGTCTCTGCCACATGGCACTTACCAAAACACAGAGGAAAATTTCAACAATGAAGGTTCTACTGTCAAATTCTCTTTAATCTTTAACCAAACTACCTTTCCTTAAAGAAAACTACCTTTCCTTTTTAATTAAAGTAACTCAAGACAATTTTCCCTACAATTAGATAAAATTGCACAATATAGAATTTTAGTTTTAAAAGAAACCTAGTATTTATTTCTTGTTTTGCAAATGAGAAACCTGGAAACAGAGAGGATGGGAGGCTTGGTCAAGGTCACACAGCTACTTACTGAGGTTTCCCTGCAGAGCTATAGCTTCCTCAAGGAAAATGTCCTTCATGTCTAAATATAATTTGAACTTTTCTAAAGATTCTTTTTTTCCCATTTCTTCCCATTAGGGAAATTACTTTTTACTCTTTGTTCAAGCAATTGACATCTCAAAGGGCAAAACATTCAAAATATAAAAGAAGAACTTAAGAATTCCTTTCACCCATACCCGAATCCTAGGAGCATTCTGTTCTCCTTTAACCTGAGAAACAATGTGAGCTGATCTCACTTAGTTCATAACCCTCTGAGAGTAAATACAGTAGTATAATCTGTTCGGCCCACATATTTTAGAGTAAGGCAATTGTATTTCTAAAGTACATACCAGTTATTTTCTGTTGTTGTTTTAATGGGAAAACCTGATCAGCTGGTTAATTGTGTATTTAAAAAAATTAAATTCCCATGTCTGGCTTCTACAAATATTTATTGAGCACTTACTATGGACCAGGTACTGTGTAGATGCTGAAGATATAATGGCAAGCCAAGCAAACAGTGAGTTCTGTCCTTGCCTGCAATATGGCAAATCACTTACTCTGACCATTGTTTTCACTAGACAGAATTCAAACTGATGTATAAAATATTTTTCCTCCTTAGAAAAGTATGTATATTCACAAAAAAATGCAAATGCCAGAGGTGTACAGCTTAATGAATTTTTTCACAAACTAAACAGACCTGTATAACCAGCACCCAGAATAAGAAAGAAATTCTCAGTATCACAGATGCCTCTCTTGTACTTTTTTGAGAGCAATCACCATCCTGACTTCTAACTGCATAGATCCATTTGCTGGGTTTGAATTTTATATAAATGAAATCACATGGGTTGTTCTCTTCAGTGTCTGGATTCTTTCCTTATGCTTGTGAGATATATTCATATTATTGCATGCCAATGTAGTTTGTTTATTCCAGACCTCTGTATAGTAGTGTGAAACATGCCACAACTTATTTTGCCATTCTCCTGGTGCTGGGGATTTGTGTAGTTCCTAGTTTTAATGCCAATGTGAACAGGTTGCTATGAATATTCCTATCAGTGTCTTTGGGAGAACTGGTATATGTACTTCTGTTGATTATAAAGCTATGAATACAGTGATTAGGTCATACATAAGATGTGCCTAGGTTTAGTCTTAGTACATACTGCCAACAGTTTTCTAAAGTGGTTGCACCAATTTACATTCCCCCAATCATTTATGAGAGTCCTTTTATAAATTATTTTTTAAATTTGTAAATGCATCAATAAGTAAGTTAAATAAGTATGAAATATTCAGAGGCCAAAAATTAATTAAGGAAGCAGGAATCCAGAAAAGTACTTTGGGCCCGAAGTCAGCCTCCACCATGAATATTTGTTGAGCCCACATGATTCAGAGCTTGGAAATTTCATGGCCATGGGGACCATGGGGGATGAGAGGCAAAGTGTCCAAGTGAAGGTGAACTGAATAAACTTAATCTCCAAAAGGATAGCAAGAAAAAGGCCTGTCTTGGACCTTGGCACTGAGTGGTGGCCCTCACAAAGGTTTGTAACCCAGATTCATCATGCATCAGAGGTCTGAAAAATCCTCAAGCCTAGAATTTAGTTTAAAGTAGTATTTAATGTGCCATGTGGGCTCTAGAATTAATAGAGGGATCACTTTATAAATTATATAAATATCTAACCACTATACTATATACCCGAGACTAATGTAAAATAATATTGAATGTAAACTGTAATTGCAAAAAAAAAGTTTCTTAACTTTTGTTTCCCAAACCTCTTCTCAATTCCCCAAATCTTGTGGGAGGCGGGGGGTTAAACGTCATAGTTTTACTGGGTAGTTTACCCAAGGAACCTAGAAAAGAGGGGGAGGAGTAAAAATCATCCTTTAAACCAGACCTCAAAGAAACTCACATAGAATTAAGTAAGGAGTAAGAGCTCATGATTAAAACAAAACAAAAAAATCACAGTACACACAAGCAACCAAGACATCATAAGCAAGAACTAGCAAAAGCTCTAGATAGCAATGTCAGAATTATCACACAAAAATAAACAGAATATCATTGGCATTCCCATAGCAAATAGTTTCCATTTCTATCACTTAAGGCCACTGTGATTTTATGATTTCCTGTTACTTGAAGTGAGAGTAAAGCTCCACTAAATGATTTTTTATTTCTAAAACAAAAATTAATATATCCAAAGTTTCCCAATTTCAGTCCTTGATGTACCACTTTCATGATTCCTTCCATATTGTGGTATCATTATATAATTATACTAGAGGCCCGGTACACAAAATTCGTGCACTGGGGGAAGAGGGTCCCTCAGCCCGGCCTGTGTCCTCTCACAGTCCAGGAGCCCTGCAATGGATCACCCCAAAGAAGTAAGCCCTGCCCACCCACTGGGGCTCCTCAATGAATAGCCCCGCAAAGGGAGGCCCCACCCACCCATCACAGTCTGCTTGTCGGTGGCCTGGGCCTCCCTCTTTGGGGCGATTGTGGAGCCCCCCGATTGATTGCCCCACCAGCCAGTGGCCTGGGCTTCCCTCTGCAGGGCGATCATGGGGTGATGGCTGGGCCTCCAACCAATCACATCGCACCCACCTTGGCTAGCCTGGTGCCAGTGGGTGTCATAGCGTGGTTGTCCGGAAAGTCGTCCAGATGGTCGTTCTGCTGTTCGGTCGTTCGGTCGATTTGCATATTACACTTTTATTATTGTAGATACTAAATATTTTACTTAAATTTACTTATTTTAAGAAAATACATATTCCTACCTTAGCCTAGCCCTAAGCAATGATAGTCCAGGATCACAATTGTGTTGAATAAATTGTGTTTCCAGTACAATTTAAAATAAATAGTTAGCTCTTATATTTCAAATATACATGCTGGTACCATCCAAAGTAATCTTGAGCCTTACCAGGGTTACATGAACTACACCTTATAAAAGTGGGCTGGAATAACCCCCATAGAATAGGTCAATTTCATTTTGAGGAAAGGAAGAGGCAAGGGCAAATGAAATGCCAAAAATGTTAAAGAGCAGTGAAATACAGAAGATGAACTTACCTAATTTCCAGGTGTATCCAGGAACTGACCCCCACCCACTGATTGTCAGACGGAAGCTGCCTTGTAGATCTACTGGCTCAGCAGTGATCAACTCTGAACTGCCTGCCACATCCCTAATGGATGATACTCTGGTTGACACACTTCCGTTCCCACAGCATTGACTGTAACTCACCATTCTCTCTCCCACACTCAAGAAAGCATAATTGGGAGCACATGGATGCAAAATAGTTCCAATATCAAAAGCAATTACAATTCATAAACTCCTATGTTTTGACTATTATTAATTTGCAATTACTTTCAATACATTTCATAACTCAAGACATAATCTAATCCACTCACTCCATTTTACAGATGAGGAGAGTGAAACCCCAGAAGGTTAATTCTTCTGATCTGCCTCCTACATGCTCTTTGCCCTGTGTCTTCCTTCTCAACCAGAGGTGTAAACATCATGGACCTGGGTTTTAAGCCAGTTGTCCATTTCCTTAGGTAACAATCTTTTCAAATAATGAACTAATTTTACCAGTAATCCAAACCCCCATGTTAGGTATCAGATTTTTCTGGACTGAATACGTCTCTCTGAGATTAAGGAAGCCTCTGTTTGACTCAAAAAAAAAAAAAGTCACCTTGAAAGGATACACCGGGGTCCGTTTGGCTTCTGGGTCTCACTTCTAACGCAGCACTGCCGCTCAAACATGTGAAAAGATGCCCATCTAACTGAGCAACCTTGGGCTCTGCCTACATGAACGAGGTCAAAATGAGGGCGAACCTCAAAATGCAGCCAGGCTAGGCTCCCATTCTCCCACTCCCTCATTTAGGCAGACCCAGACCGGTAATAAGTACTTTTCTTTTTTTACTTGTTATTTTTTAAAAATATATTTTATTGATTTTTAAGAGAGGAAGGGAGAGAGATAGGGAGTTAGAAACATCGATGAGAGAGAAACATCAATCAGCTGCCTCCTGCACACCTCCTACTGGGGATGTGCCCACAACCAAGGTACATGCCCTTGACCGGAATCAAGCCTGGGACCTTTCAGTCCGCTGGCCGACGTTCTATCCACTTAGCCAAACCGGCTACGGCATATGTAATAAGTACTTTTCAATAGTGGCTTGGAAAAAGTCACATGGAAGAAAAAGAAAGTTAAGGGCTGCCCTTGAGGGGGGGAAATGGAACCCGATGGTTCATTTCTCTCTTCCCATTTCTGTCTTCTCTTCTGGGCAGAAACACAACAGAGACCATTCAACAATGACTTTGGCAGTGCCCCTAACACTAGGGGGCACTGTTCCCACTACATTTTATGAAAATGACCCCCCAAGAGCACAACTGCAGAGCATATAATATGCAATGTAGCTATGCAAAGCAAGCAATGTAGGAGCCTCTAAATCATGGAGGCAGGGGATTAAAAGTTTTAACTCAAAGCTGGAATAAAATGCTCCCGCCTTAGAAAAGTGGTCCATCATAACAAGGCTTTAATTTTCCTTCTTCACAGCAACAACATTCTTGCTCTATTGAAAAGATGTTAGTCTTCCTCCGGCATAGACATATAATTAATTGCATTTCTTCCACAGCTCAGCTTACAAAGTTTGAAGTGATTAGGCTACTCCCCAGGATCAGAAGCCAAAACTCTACTGCCAAAGGCACCCAGCCATGTGAATACTCCCGCAAGTCTCCATCCTTGTTTAAAACTACCTTTATGAGAGCCCACAGGAGCCTCTTACTTCAATCATAAATTATACATTTCTAGGAATGCTGCTTTTCACTTCATTGACTGCCATTTCCAGGAAAGAAGGGTTTTGTTTTTTTTTCCTTTTACTGCACTCAATGGAACTCTTTCTGCTGACATTGTCCATAATTAAAAATCAAAGTAATAAAGTGACATTCTCAAATTTGAATACTGGGTACAAAAAGCTTAATTGCCGGTCCTCCTTGCCAAATGGCACAGTGGCTCCAACATTAAGGCCCAAAGATTTTCAAGAGAGTGATTAGATAGGACTTTAAAAGTACAAACATTTAATTTTATTAGAACAAGTTTCAGAACCTTAAGACAAGCTGCAAATGCTGAATTGCAAACTTCTTTTCCTTGACGCCCTTTATTTACTGGAAAGTTATTTAACAAGTGTCACTAATATCCAAGTGGGTATAGAACTGTTCAAAGGTCTAAACTAATGGGGAATGTCATTAAAGTTGTCTGGGTTTAAAGGTGCTTGTTTCCATGGTGACATATAAAAGTGAAGACAGCATAGAAGCTTCTAGCACCCCAAGTGACCAACATCCAGTGTCTGACTTCATACAAGAGAGCAAGGGGTGACTAAGCAAATTATGACTTCACAAAACGAAGTTGTCTCGAGTCACTTTAGTTTACAATGTCATTCCTGCCTCGAGTCAGTTTAGTTTACATTGTCATTTCTTCCCCACAATACTAACTCAATTAAACAAGTGGGAGAAGAAAATAACATTCAGCATGTTTAATTTTTCTCTCTTGACCCCTCATATCTCCAAAACTAGAGGGAATAAACCCCACCTATTGCATCAAAAGATGTATCCATAATAGCTTTTGTTAAGTTCTTGTGCCTTTTTCCTAGAAGATTGCTGATAGAATATAATGGAATTCTGCATATAGATGATTTAGCCACAGATGCTATTGAAATTGATTTTAAGAAAGAGTTGAGATTATATGCCCTCTAGTAGAGTATGGACAGCAAAAAGTTCAAATTTTCATAACCTGGGAAGTCAAGTGATTTCTAAAGTGCAATGTCTTTTTAGTAAGTATTTTGTCACAGGAAAAAAAGATTTAGGTTTGTTCCTGATGTATTTTTTTAACTGCAATGCTGAAAAAATGAATTTATGAACCATGTGAGATAGTGGTTAGAATTGTCTTTATTTCAAGCACGGAATCTGTATAAAAAATACCACAGTCTTTCTTTCTGTATTTTCTGATAGCACAAGGGGAAAAAAAATTCCCTAATATATTTTCTGAGTGCACTCTCTTTGTAATATTTCCTTTGCAAAGGTCCTGTTCATATTTGTATCTTATTACTTTTCTTATACTGGATTTATTGATAGTTTCTAACAAAAATATGATTTCAGTATATTTACTGAACAAAATTCAATAGAACAGACCCCAATTCAATTTTTTTTCATCAAAATGGAGAACAATAAAGAACCTAAAGTCCTCAGTTCAGACACATAGCATCAAAAAAAACTTATATTGTTTAAAGAAATAACTCAATCAGGAGGAAGTGATAGATATTACTTAAAGAACAACATTTGCTTTGTTTATTTATCTACGTTTCTAATAATCCTGCCTCTAACTTAGTAAGGGACAAAGATTTTTGGTGTTCCTTGGTTATTGAATCTCACAGAAATACAGCCATGTTCTAAAAACAGGGCGGGGGGGGGGGATTGTGATTATGCATTTTGAGGTACCCAGGATCCATATTTACTGTTAATCGTCATTCCATGTATTCAAATTAAATTTGAGAATTTTTAAAAACCTTACTGAGCCTGCTTCCCAGATTATTTTGCTATTGTGCCAGTATTTTTCATAAGTTAATCATGTTTATGCTTTTGCATGTTTACAAGAGTCTGCATTCGGAATCTCTAATGTCCTGCCTAGGAAGACCGATTACAGAGGGTTTTCTTCATTGACCATTAGGTAGAGGGTTGAAAAATAACTTCGGTTTACAATAGATTTGTAGTTTAATGGATGGGGGTATTCATTATTTACCTGTTTTCCGTCTCTTGTGTATCGCCTAGTGATGATTATAGTTGTTTTAAAGATGATCCTCATTTAGGGTCTATTGCATCATCCTGAGATTTAGTAATGATTTTAGATTTTCCACCTAAATTACAGGGCACTTTCCACTGAAAATGGTAAACAATATTACAAACTAAAGAAAAAAAAAAAGAAGAAGAAGTAATCCGATTTCTGGGAAGAGGGAGCCCAGTGAAAGATGTGTGCTTTTATAAGGATGGACAATGGAAAGCAAAATAATAACTCCTAACTTTGATTGTTCAAATATATTCTGCAATCCAGAGAGCTGCATGCAGGCTGGAGCAGGCATGGGGCAGGAAGGTTAAGTAGAAGAGAAGGCACAATACTTCAGATTGGCAGTAGACTGCAGCAAGAATAATCTAATCAAAACGAAATTAAATTAGCCAGTCCCAGGGCAGGCTCCTGGGACTGCTGCACTGAATGCTAGCAGAGCTCCTCCTAGATATTTTTCCCCAGTCAAACTCACATGATGAATGCAGATGAAATTTGAAATATGAAAATCTGAAATAATTTATGGAAGTTGTCAGAAATTTGGCCGGCTTGTGGTGTAATTTCCTCTGAGACGAGGCAGGCCGGCTCACTGCGGCAAGACTTGGAGCGGCTGCTGGCCTTCCAGTGGATGGCTCAACCCCTTTAAAATGCTCTTCCAGACAAATTACAGCTCATTACACACAGCCTTGCACCATGCCATTATGTCAGAGGAAATCTTTTTTCATTTGCACAAATTTGCTTGGAATTCTCATATTTATTTGAGCATCCATTATCGAATCTGAACATTGAATTATCCACAATTATTTTCTGGGTACGCGGATGTTTGTGTATATGGAATAGATGGTGACTGCGGGGCTATAAAAATATTATAGTGTGGCTGAAAACCCCACGTACTTTGCAGCTATGTTACACAGAGCATTGTTTGACTGCTGACAGAGAATTGACTTTTGCGGGGATATTTACAAGATTCCTTTTCTTTTTGGACATACTCCGAAGGAGACTAACTCTGCTTTTAGTGACTCTTTCTCTGCTCTGCAATGTACACGAATTACAAATTATTTTGTTACACCTGGGTTAAGAGCCTCTCCCCCCTCACCATGCAATTTGTTTTTGGATGGCCGTTTTCATATTAATCACAAACTGGCGTATATTCTTGAGCGAAGCATTTCTTCCGGTTGCTGAACACTGCTCTCCTGAAATTCATGCCTTTCTTTGTCATTTTTTCTCATACTGTTGCCATGGCAAAAGTGGGCGCTAGTGCTCAGACACACGGCAGTATAATTGCAAAATGAAATAATTGACTAAAAAATTAACTAGCTTCATACAAATCCTAATCACAAGAGTATTTGTATCACAGCTTTTGGTTGGACTATTGTTTAGCTACTAAATCTCTGCTTCGTGTAGTATTTCTAAATTGAGTTCAGCACTTCTCAATATTATTTTATCCAGTCATTTCAACTTGGATCTAAATGCCTCCTCAACCTTTGCAGTGACCAAATAATTAAATGTCTTCTGTGGACTTGGCATTTCACTCCTTTTGGCGGGTGTGGATTCAAAGAGAAATGCAATCATTCTCCAAAGCCAACTTTTATTTCTTAAAGGCTTTTATACATAGATAAAATGTGACAAAATACCATGTACTTTAGTATGTAGGTTTCATTTTGGTCAAAGAATCGAGGTGAGTAGATGGCTGTTTATATAACCTATTCTCTTCTAGCCATAATACATAAATATTAAAACAGAATATACTTGTTAAGTAAAAAATAGATTCTACATAAGATAGGTAGTTTTATATTTAGAAAATATGTACGAATGTAGGACAACAAAACTGGTTACTGAAGTAACGGCGAAGCTGGATTCTTGCATAACAGCCTCAGAATCGCATGCTGTCTTTCAACCCTCCAGAGCTTCGACTCCTCTAAGATCCACTGCGGGCTGGATCATGTCACAGCCTCCCCAGCTACTCCTTACTGCAGGAAACTTTGTAATAGCGCTCAAATAAATAAAGAAACTGGGTTGGAGATTATTGCTTTCATTGTGCTATTGTATATGTGTATTATATAGTCACTCCATAGTTTGACACAATCAGTTGAATGTGGGACAAGACAAATGTTGTATATGACAGTGGGGTAGTATTGAAAGATGACCCCATATCTAGAGGGCTAAGAGTTATGGATGCATTGATAGCTGCTACTAACATTTTGAAGCGTGGCTGTTAAATTTTGCCTGCTGGCTTCTGGCTGGAGGCCGGCCTGCCTGGGCAACGGAGCAATTGAAAGGAACTGCAGGCAGCTTTCTTTTTCTTTTTCTTTTTTTTCCAGTTCACATCAAGGAACTTTGTTCTTTCTTTATTATAACTGACCACTGACAGGAGTGGCTTCTGAAGAAAGCAAGGCAAACAAGGCACATTGAACACTTCCCAGCCAATCTTTGTTGTGCATTTTATTCACTTCCAGTGGGCACTTTTTCCCCTTAAATAACTGTTTAAAATTTTTAAAGACACATTTCTAAGCCAGACTAGATGATGAAAATCACAGAAAAGGCTTCAAATATATAAAGAAAAATTTTCATTGGTAGGGTAGGATGTACTGAGAACATAGTTTATGGAGAAAATAAGGTAAGTAATGTTTATTATAAAGACCTGTGGGAAAATAATATAATACAAAAGAATCTCACAAAATTGTATCTGGAATATTTGAAAGCCAGGTTGTGAGTGACATTTATTTTCAAAAGCAATAAACAGATGGTCTTTGAAAATATGGATCGTGTTTTATATGTGCAAAGGAAAATGAATCACATAAACATTAAGCTTCTAAGTCTGAATGAATGATATATTTAAACAATGCATAGCTACAGTCTTTGTACATTACTAATGACCAACCTCTTTTATAAATGAATTTGAGTACATTTTTAAAGCTGGGAAGAAATTTTGTTAGTCACAATGTGGGTAAACATATTTGACTCTAAGAGCCAAACTTTTATATCTTCCTGGTGTATTTAACTTGGTGACCTTCAAGCTCCACCAAGAGGCCCAAAGAATTTGAATTTGAGTTAAGGCCATTAGGTTTCTTTGTTTTGATTTGCTTTTTATCATAGAAGATAGAAGAAATAAAAATAAAAAGAATATGAATGCAGCTATTTTCAGCCTCATTTAAATATACAAACAAAATCCACCTACATCACTATCAAACAAATGTACGAAAACTATAGCCCTGTAAATAGCAAGCATCAATACTTCCTGCTTATGAAACTCTATAGTCATATAAGTAGTTATGTAAATCCCAATGTTTATGAATTCCATCCTACACTTGAACAAATGCAATTTTTCAGTCACTATAGCTAGTTATTTTGTCATTTCTTTCCAGATTTCCCTAGAGATTCAGTGAGGACTAAACACATGAAAAGTTTCATCATTTTTATTTCACAGCCAGCCAGTTATCAGAGGAAGAGCAAAATTTTTCACTGTGCACTTTTAAGCAAATAAAATATTCCTGGAAAATGCTAAGCAAAAAGAAATAGCTATGCAAATGTGTGCATAATCTTAGTCATGATTCTTGGACAACTTAATAAAATAATATTTATCATGAAAAGAAAATTAAGTAAAAATTCAGCCCCTGCAAAATTTAAAGCAATTTTAGGCTCATTCCTTTGACCTTCCTTAAAACAAAGTAAATTAAGAGGTAATAATCAACTATTTTCCTTTTTAATGAAAAAAACAAAATTTGAATTAAAGTGGGAGAAGAAAGGGAATAGAGACATATTTTACAATGTCTAGTGGAAGTTTTATTTTTTTAACTCACTTGCAGTAAAGTCTTCTCATCATTAGCATATTTATTATGATTACAACAAAATATTCTCTAATGCAAATAATCCTATATACTTAAGTTAATGCTGGGCTATTTTCCTATATCTTCTTCTTATTTAAAATTATTTCAACTCTTAATGTTTAAGGTACAAAAATGCTGATTCACTCATCTGCACAAACTTACTTTGTAATTTTTCTTGACATTCAGTTAAACAGTAGGAACTTGAAACTATAAAAAAAAAAAAAAGACAGTAGGATCTTTTCCTCTACAGCAGCCAATTAAAGTCTACCTTGTTGGTGCATCCATTTCCAACATGAATTAGAAAATAATTGCATAAAAAGTTAGCTGTGTTTTTTGCCCTGAATAATTTCTGTAACATATTGCTCTCGGGGGACCCATTACAACTCTGGGAGTTCCTAGGACCATCAATCAGAAATTTGGGGGGACAGGGGAAGGTAGAAGAGGGTATACAGGGGGTAAATGGTGATGGAAGGAGACTGGACTTGGGGTGGTGAACATACAATACAATATACAGATGATGTATTACAGAATTGTATACCTGAAACCTTTATTAACCAATGTCACCCCAATAAATTCTCTTTTTTTTTTAAAGAAATTTAGGCCAACTTTTGGCAAACTTGATTTGTTCTAGCCTTAGAGTAACAATACTAGACACTTCTACTTGGTATTAGGGAATCCAAGATACACAATAGACTTTTTATTCCAAAAAGCTCACAATTTATTTTGTTTATAGACAAAGAGACAGTGAGAGCTAAGCAAGTATTTAATAAACAAAATCCATTTAGTTGAATTAATTAGAGAGTCGGGGCTCTAAATCTCTTTTCTCTCAATAACATGCACAGAGATACATACTTTACAATATCTAGTCACTGTGAAAATACTTCCAGGGAAAATTTTAACATTCATCACATATCTATTCAACTGAGTTATATGGATAATTATCTCAATTCTACAACCAATTTGACAAATGATATGGCCAAAAATATTTTATATAGATGGCACTGACTTCAGTTAAGTGTTGTCTTTAAAAGATTGGGGTTCCCCTCTAATCTCAAACAAGCCTTAATTGTGTTCAAGATTAAATATTTTTCATGCTTGGTCTCATCTTTATCCCCAAAATATTTTTGTTAGTATATAATATTTATGGGCTCAAGAAAGAAAGAAAAAGATTCACTTTAACACAATAAATTGAGGAAGGTTTTCAAGAGAATAGTCCAGGGAATATTAAGAAATTTGATCATAGAATTTTCTTTTCTAAAGAATCCTAAAACAACATATTCAAAAAACCTTTTAAAATAATATGTATATTGCTTTATAATCAGAAAAAAGAGTTTTAATTATCTGTCTTCATCTAAAGGTGCTAAACCAAAAAAAAAAAAAAAAAAGAAAGAAAGAAAGAGAGAAAGAAAAGGGAAAACAAAAAAGAAGAAGAAAAAGAAAACAAACAAACAAAGGAAGGAAAAAGTCAAAGGTGCTAAACCATAATTTGTCATCTTTTCTCTTTTAAACAATAAACTTATATGACTTATTTGTTAAGTTCCACTTGCTTGGAATGCAGTACACAATCATTCAATAGACAGGACACCTATATTCCAGGAGCTTGCCTTCTGAGTTCAAACAAAAGAAGTGGGAATGACCTGTAGTTAATAGGCATGAAAAGTAAAAATGAACGGAATAAATTACTTTATTATACAAATGCTCTTTAATGTGGCAGAAAGCTAATGTCCAGGCAAGTTTCTTTTACAGCAGAAGTGTGAGGCAGGGCCTATATCCTTACCACTTCTTCATGCGTTCCAGCACCATTATCATCCATGGCCTTTAAAACATAGAATATCAAACATAGTTACATCCACAAAAGAGAACCTGAAGTCAAGTTCTAGTAAGTGATTAAAACTTACAGGTAGAACTTATATATATGAACAACTGTGTCAAAATTACGCTCCTGCTAAAACCCAAAACTTCCACTGCATGAATGAAAATGTTTCTTAACCCTTTCAGACCTACAAGTAAGTGCTTATGAATTGGCATTGGATGGTGGGAAAAAGAGACTATACTATGTTTGCCCACAAGCCTCTGAGGCCCAGGAGGGAAAAAAGGTCACATTTGTTCCTACTCTCATTCTAGTTCTTAGTTAGCCTAAGCAGCTTAACCGTAGAATGTCACTTGCTATCAGAATATTTATGTTCACTTTGCAACTACTGCTTCTCCAAGTCATTGTGCACCTTAATTCCAAAATTATTCCTAGCCCAATGACTGTTACCTTCTTAATTAATTTGTTGTAAGAACAAATCATCCTTTCAAAAGTAATAAGTATAGAAAATTAATTAGTTGTTTTCCACCCTAAGCTTATGAATCTTGTTTTATTTTAGTTGTTTATATCAGAAAAATATAAGAGTCATCATGTGTTGTTGTGTTTTATTTTTTTCATTGAAATCCCTGGGTGGAATTGGGACTCCCCACTCCCACCCCTTTCACTCACTTTCCATGACTAGAACCTGTTGTTTTAATAATTGCATCTAATATCTAAGAAGGGAGCCAGCAGGTGCCCTAACACTGAGGCCTGCCACGCAGTGGACAGTTTCTTTTGCTCTTCTTGGTGCCTTTCTCTCTCTCTCTCTCTCTCTCTCTCTCTCTCTCTCTCTCTCTCTCTGTCTCTTTCTCTCTCTATACCCCATGGAAAGGGATGCCCTGGTCCTGGTCCCATGCTGAGTACCCAGACGTCTGTGATGGCTGATGCTAATCTAGCCTTTGCTAAGCCAGCAGAGAGAGTGGGCTGTGGGCCGTGTGTGTGTGTGTGTGTGTGTGTGTGTGTGTGTGTGTGTGTGTGTGTGTGAAAGAGGGAGACTCGCCTTTCACCCTCCCCGCTTCCTCTGCAGCCCTCCTCTGCTCTCTGCGGCTGGTGGCTTAGTGCATGAACTGATTAGGTAACAACAGAGCACCTTCCCTCCCTGTTTCCTCTCAATGCATTTGGACCACAGCTTTTGAAGGAGCCCAGCCCTGCCACTATCCGGCCTTTATCACGGGCTGTATGGGGCTTTATCTGGAAACGCCTGGGCTTTGCCCCTGGCATCATCAATCATTTGGACCAGTTCACATCCCCTTCACGGTGTTCCGCCTCATTAAACCCATCAAGGGCGCTGCAGAGGCAGTGGGGCCGGAGAATGCCTCAGCACTCCTTCCCACTGCCCCAGATCTCAGGGAGGAAAAAGCCCCACAAACGGGGACAGGGTGCACAGGCCGACTTACAGGGCCATCAGATGCTCAGGCTTCACCTTTTTTGCTGCTCAGGGAGATTTCCTATAGCTGCACTTGGGAAATGTGAAAAGCCTGCATTTCTCAGTCTTTCTTCTTAAGGAGCTCATTTATTTGCTGGTGGAAATGGAGCCCACAGCTTCACAGAAAGTGAAGTGTTTTAAGACTGACAGTTGCAAAAGGTGGTGTGTGTGTGTTTTTAATATATTTTTATTGATTTAGAGAGGAAGGGAGAGAGGGACAGAAACATCAATGATGAGAGAGAATCATTGAACCACTGTCTCCTGCACGCCCCCTATTGGGGACCGAGTATGCAACCTGGGCATGTACCCTTGGCTGGAATAGAACCCGAGACCCTTCAGTCCGCAGACTGACCCTCCATCCACTTAGCCAAACCGGCTAGAGACCAAATGCTGGTTTTAAGAAAAGTCTGGGGGACGTGAAGTCAGGAAAGAAGCCTGACACTGAATTTAGGGCCTTTAGAGGCAAAATGAGTCATGAATTGCCATCCAGGTAACCCAAACAAAACCCACTTCTATGTTTAGGGGAAGGTGGCTTCTACAATTTTACGAAGTTCTAATGACTCAGATTTCTATTCTTAGGTTTTCATAATGATAACTTTATTTTTATGTATAATCACATTAAGGGAGGTGGGGGTGGCACACAAAACAGCCTTTGGAGGTAGCTGCAACAGATAGTTTATTTTCAATGTCATTTCAAAAGTGAAAAAGCCAACGCTAAGAGATTGAATCTAACCAAGATCATATGGCTTAAGCCCAATCATTTTTCTTACAGAACTCTGTTGACATGGTGAAGAGGAGTTCAGGGAGGATCTATTTGTGTGTATTTTTGTCACAATGTCTATGATTGACATGGGATATCTACATACCATGAAGGTCTTTCCCAGCCTTCATGGAGAAAGAAGAAGAGGAAATAAACAAAAAAACAGAGACATTCCTCTGGTAAAATCAGTCTCTTAGAACCAACCGGGAGGAGAGAAGGATATGCATTTAACTTATAGGAGAGAAGAGGTTTGGGCGGGGTGGGGGGGAGGCAGGGGACAGAGGCGGGATAGGTGGAGGGAAGCCATAAATTTAGAATGGCCTCTTGGTTAGATTCCAGTTTACATTACAGAGAAGAGCCAAGTTGCCAAGATTCAGCTCCCTAGAGCACCACCCGAGCCCCACAGTAATAGCCTCTGGACCACCTCATGCAACCAAACAACTGTTCCATGAGCCAGGCAACCGCATGTCGCGTGCTGTTACTTTTAAATCTTGTTGGGAATCTAAGGTGGGAGAGTGCTAGCTTCCGGTCAGCCCTGGCCCCTCCCACCAGCATGCCACCACCAGGTACCCGACAGCTTCAGCTCCCAGGCCCGCTGTCCCGGGGCGACCTCTGCAGGAATCCTGGGTCAGGGATGGGATTAGAAACCCTAAACCACCGTGGCCTCCAGCGGATCCCCTCGGATCCCCGAGGGCCGGCCGCTCCAGCCCTGGACCGGAGCACCCGGACCTTTGCGGGGATGGGGGTCAGGGGGTGGGGAGGAGCTAATTTGCATCTGCAACAAACACGCACCGGGCTGTGTTTTGTTAATCATCATAAAAACCCAGCGATTACCAAACAGAGAAAGTGCTAAATGTCAGAAACTGGGGCAAGATTTTTTTAAAAAAAAAGGCAACGCACCGAATCCCAGTCTGTACTTTAACTTTTTTAATAACGATTTTTTTTTCTGGGCTGGAAGCTCGCACCGAATCCTGGAGGAATTGCTAAATCAGATTAAGGTTATATTTTGCAACAGACTGGATGGAGCAATAAAGGAGAGCGCGCGGAAATGGGGCTTCGCCCATCAATTAGATCTCTATTAGCAGCCAATGCTGGCTTCACCGCAGGAGACCGCACGTCCCTGCCCGAGCGGCCCTTTCGGTCCCTCCCCCCGCCCCCACCTCCCCGCTCCCGGAGAGTTAAACTCTTCCGCACACAAACAAACCCCTTAGTTTGGACCAGCGATTTTGTTTGGTTTTGCTTTTTATTTTCTTGCCGGTCTTGACCTGGAGCCCGGCGCCACCTGCCTCCCACCCACCAGCGCCGCGCTGACCCGGGCCACCCCCGCCCGGGCCCGCGGAACAGGTTGCAGCGCGACACCTGCGCGTCTGCTGGGTCGCTCCGGACCGCGGGGCGGGGCGGGGGCTCTGCGCCTTATTAATATTAAAAGCCTTATGACCGTCCCGGGCCGTTCGTCACGAAAAGTGATTAACAAGACAATGGACAGGGATCTGAATGGCGGGACAACTCGTCTGCTGTAATAGATGATACCCGCCCCGGGGGCCCCAGCGTGCGAACTCCCCCAGGACCCGCAGGAGTCCTAGGGGATCGCGGGGTGATGGGGCCCGGCTGGGAGCCGGCGGCTGAGGTCCGTAAGGAGGCCCTCGTGGGGGGCCCACTCTGACCTCGCTTGGTCCCGGAGGACATTGCAGGTGTTGGCTCCCTCGTTGGAATCCAGGATGTGCGCGGTCCCTGCCCGGACACCGTGGGGGGCGGGGGGGCTGCACCCGGATTCCTGGGCCTACCTACGGGTGTTCACCCTCCCCCACCCCGTAACTCCAGATGCTGGGTGGAAGCCGGGCTCTGATGGGAAATACCCGAATAATGGCTATCCCGGCTTGGCACCCAGGCAAGAAGAGAGGGCGCGACCCCCGAATCCACTCCCTTCCAGCCTCCGGCAAAGGAACCAGCCCTTGACCCCCCGATCCTCCGGCCCCCGGCAGAACAGGCATCTCCCCGGGCCCCCAGAAAGCCTCATTTATCATTCTCGTGGGGACCCGAATGACAACGCTCCTTGTCCTCGCCCGGCTGTGATTCGGGGCCCCCACTCCTGCCTCCTTGTCCTCCCGGGACCCCTCCCGCTCCACACCCTTGCCATCAGGGACAAGGTGCCACCGCCCGGGAAGAGCAAGCGGGAGAAGTGGCCGGTGGGATAAAGGAGGCACTGTTGCCATCGCCGCCGCCGCTGCCCCCATTCAGGGGCCAGAATGCAAATGGGTATTCCCCCCCTCGGCCCCGCTGAACGGCGCTCAATGCCTCAAAGGTGCAGAGCTGCCTCCGTGGACATGCTCTGTGGCTGATATTATAATTTTCATAATGCGCTTTTATGTCGCTCCAGACACCTCCGGTGCGTAGCCCGCAGAGCTGCTGAAAGGGGCTTTGAGAGGCCGGGGAGCGCGGCTGCTGCGAGCTGCGCGCCCCCCGCGGGCCTGAGTGGCACCGCGTGCCCCGGCCGGGGCGCGGCTCCTGCGCTGCGAGCGCGCCGGCGGCGGCGGGGGAGCCCGCGCGGCTCATTAGCATGCACCCCGAGTGCGCCCGCCGCGCCCGCCCGCTGGCGGGCCTCCCTGCGCCCCTCCGGGTCTCTGCCATCCGCCGCGGTGCGCCGCCCCAGCCTCGCCCCTGCTCAGACCCCAACTCCAGTTCAGCGGGTCTGGCGCCACCTGGCCTACAGAAGGTCAAGGTGTTGCAGCCGTGGGCAAACTACGGCCCGCGGGCCGGATCCCGCCCGTTTGAAATGAATAAAACTAAAAAAAAAAAAAAAGACCGTACCCTTTTATGTAATGATGTTTACTTTGAATTTATATTAGTTCACACAAACACTCCATCCATGCTTTTGTTCCGGCCCTCCGGTCCAGCTTTAAGAACCCATTGTGGGCCTCGAGTCAGAAAGTTTGCCCACCCCTGTGTGAGCAGATCCCGAGGCAGTCAGGCCGGGACAGTCTTCAGGCCTCGGGCAGGCTGCTTTCCCAGGGAAGCGGGGGATACTGGGTGTGAGGGTTTCCTGGTGAAGGCGGGGATTGAATGGAAGCTCATCACTGAGACGGGTGAGATGTACTATTTTATTCTAAGCAGTTAGTAAGTATTCGTCATTGAACCCTCCTTAGCAACCCGATGAGGAAACTGAAAGGTTAAGTTGTGTGGCCCAGGTCGCAGCGCTGGTAAGTGGGCGGCCCCCATTCAAACCAGAGTCCTTGCTTTGAACCGAGTGAATGGCTGCTTTCCTGATGTTTGCTGAGTGTTAGGCTACAGCGATCCGTCCACATGCAAACCCGCTTGCCAGATCTACAACAGGTAATACAGGTCAATTGCAGATTAATCAAAACTCCTGGTTCTCACCTGTACTCAGTCATTAGAATTCACTGTTATTGGATAATAGCCTGTTACCTCCTTGTTGGCCTTCTTTTCAGACTCACCTAGAAATTTACATTAAACACTTAGGGCCTCTGAGAATCTAAATCAGGCAAATCTTTTACCTTAGTCACCAATAAACACGTTAAAAGTTAGTAAATATTTCTCATGGCAAAACTGTAAAAAAAAAATGGAAAAAGAGAAAGGGAAAATGAAGGCCAAAAAAAACCTGTATTCTAAAAGAACTTTCCAATAAATTCACCATTGGTATTGGCCCTGGGTGGAGAACTTAAAAATATAACTGGAAAAGCCTTAATATACATATTACAGTAGACCCCATCATAGCAGACTTGGGACTACCATTCTTACTTCCACCAAATTTGAGAACTCTTCACAAGAAATAGCAGGTAAAAGTTGCAAGACTATATCCCCAAGGCCCGAGTTACAAAAAGGTTCTCAACTGCTCTCTAAAGTAGGGAGTCTACTATTAAGGTCACCAAATACCAACTTAATTCATTTTAAAAGGTCCAGCCTAAATGTTGGACAATGAGAGGGATAGCAGTCAGTATTATGTCCTTGTCCCCACCACCAATTCATATTTGTTTAAAAGGCAGACATGGCTAGAGAAATTAATATATTTACAAGCCCCCAATCCCTAAGAGAACTTGCTTTAAATAGGAGCAAGATGAACAATGCATTCACAGCTAAATATACCTGCTATAAGTCTGTCCCAAAAGCAATTGCCCCATAAACTCTCTAGGCCATATCATAGCCCAATTGTCCATCGCTTCTTTTCTTGGCATGGTTAGAGGGATATTATGGTATTATTGATGCCCACCTTGCACTGGGCAACAAAAGTTAGCCCCATGTGTCCATCTGCAATAAGACCACAAGGCCAGTCAAGAATCAATGCCAGATTGGATTTTTATTTATCTACACAAAGGCCTTCAGGACTTAATCTAAACTTGAAAAAACATTTTTTATGACCTGGAAACTAAGCAATAGATCTAAAAACACAACGCCCAGACTCCAACCCCAGAGTTGTTATGATATTTGATTTTCTTCCTTAAACTGGTCTCATTGTTCTTGTTTATAAAACTACTGGTATTAGCCCTGCCTATCTAATGGCATGATCCCAAATTACAGCTAAAAATCTGTTCTTCTTCCTGATTTGTTGCACTGCAATGAAAGATAACTACATCTGAAATTGGGAGACAGCAGCTGCTCATACATTTCTTCATTAAATAAACATCAGGATACCTGCTGATTGAAACCATTTTGGGGTTTTGATGTGAATGGCTCTTTAAAACCCTTCCCATATGTTAGCCTCTATTAAATTCAACAACTTTGCTCTAGCTGCCTCTAAATCAGGTTATTAAGTCCTTATTAAAACTTGAAAATGTTCTGAAGTAAAATTGTATTGCATGCTTGCAAAGAAGTGATAAAGTGCCATTTTAACAAACAATTTTTCTAAATGATGTATATATGGTAGCTGGGTTCAGAAGGTCAGATCACTCAGAAAATTCATGACACCCACCTAGATAGTTTTTATTTAAATTACCCAACTAAATGAGAAGAGGAGATAG
Organism: Myotis daubentonii; assembly: GCF_963259705.1. NCBI lineage: Eukaryota > Metazoa > Chordata > Mammalia > Chiroptera > Vespertilionidae > Myotis > Myotis daubentonii. Next base: position 207,612,023 of record NC_081840.1, on the reverse strand, counting down.
AGTTGGTTTCAATTGTTTACTTTGTATTGCCTTTTTAAATCCCCCCAAATTTTTAGTAAACCATATCATTTTCGGATGTTGTAAGATTTGACAATAACTACCAGAATGATTACCCTCATAGAGGAGGTGGTGATGGCAAGTTAATGAATGTCATTATTGAAAATAAGAAAAATGTCATCCCTCCTTATTGCACATGTTAACAAAAGCTTTAAAAGAATCTTGAAAAGCATAATTGATAATTGTCAAATTATAGATTTCTGTCAAATGGTAAACTTAAAATGTTATTGTACTGGGAAAAGAAATAAATTCTATATAAATTGCGGAGGATGTAGTGGTAGTTATCTAGAGAAGTGAAGGGTGCAATGAATTATGCAACAAATTTGAGATTTATCTGCCTGCAAACTGTACAATCTTGGCTTCAAATCTCTTCTTTTTCACTCACCTGGGAGTATTTTTCTTCTTTATATATACAGGCACAGCCTTTTTTACTTTTCTTTATTTTTCTTTTTTCCCCTGTGTGAAGAATTTTCATAGACTTCATTTTATTGCAAGTAGGGAAACAGAAATGGGACTACTGAAGAAACTATCCAGGTAATTCTCAAGAACAGAAATCTTCTTGAGATTTTTAAAATGGGCTGTTGGCATTGATTTAACCACGTGATGATGGTAAAACGTCCAGAATGGGCCAGAGATGCGGCAAAGTAATTTTGCGTCATGATAACGCACCACCACACTCTTCAAAACCAGTGAAAGACACATTAAAAGATCTTGCCTGGGAAGTATTAACCCACCCACCATATTCACCAGACCTTGCTCCTTCAGATTACTTTCTGAACAGCACTTCATATCAAATCAAATATATATCAACATATGTGTAACTCCATGTATTGAAAAAAATCCCCATTATTAACCGGTACATTAGTATTTATATAATTATTTCAGATATGCTTTTACAATATTCTAATTGAAAGTGACTAACAATATTTCAACCTTTAGGAGCTGGGGTTCCCTTTCAACTGCAACATGATACAAAGGGCTTCATGGCTATAAAAAACCACACTGAACAGTTAGAGAGGAGATGGTGTCGTTTCAAGCCACCCCGTTTTAAATATTTTTAATTGTGGTAAAATGCATGTAACATAAAATGTATCATCTTTAATCATCTTTTTAAAAAGATATTTTTATTGATTTCAGAGAGGAAGAGAGAGGAGGAGAGAGAGAGAAACATCAATGATGAGAGAATCATCAGTCAGCTGCCTCCTGCACGGCCCCTAGTGGGCATGTGCCCTGACTGGGAATCCAACCATGACCTCCTGATTCATAGATGGATGCTCAACCACTGAGCCATGTCAGCAGCGGTTAATTATTAACCGGTTAATAATGCAGATTAGCTATTAACCGGTTAATAATGTGGATTAACCATTAACCAGTTAATAATTGGGATTTTGTGATCCAATGAAAACATGATAATTTCAAGAGAAACATCAAAAGTGCTTTATTCAAAGTAACATCCATGCCAGCTACACATTCCCCCCATCTTCCAGGTAATTTGTGGATACTGTCCCAGTAGAACTTTTCTTGTTTTAAGGCAGACCATTCAGAGACCCGATTTTCCACTTCATAAGTTTTAAAGGGCTGCTCAGAAAGTGCGTGTGCCATCAATCGGAACAAGTGGGAATCTGAAGGCGCAATACTACAAAATAGCATACATATCAAATCACATATATATCAACATATGTGTAACTCCATCTATTGAAAAAAATCCTCATTATTAACCAGTATACCTAGTATAATTTTAAATATGCTTTTACAATATTCTAATTGGAAGTGACTAACAAAATTTCAACCTTTATTTTTTTCTACTGTACTCCCCTTGTCCTTCCTTACTAAGTAGATTTCATGGATACCACAAATATTCTAAAATATATATTAATAGCAAAAGAGAATACTAGGCCACTAGGAAAAATAAACAAGGTAAATAGCTATGGGCTTTTTCTTCACAAATTTGCTATTATGGATGGTCCTTATGAGTTCCAGAAAATACTTTTAATATTAAAATATCAATCAGTATATGTGTTTTTTACTACATAAAATGTAAAACTAGTAATTAAATGGCATGGCAAGAGTGAGATAAAGGGTCATTTAGATAGCTGTACATTAAGTTAAAACAGCAATATTTATTAAAGACAAATGAGAGCTGGGAATTTTTCTCTGAATCCCCAACTGCCATTTTAAATTTTATATGGTAAGAGTATGTCCAAAAATTGCAAATTATTTTAGCTAATAAAGAGTGCTTAAATAACTGTAGCCACAGCTATGTGCTTCATTCAAAACTAATAAAGCCAGTAAGTTAATAACAGTAATTAACTCCCACTGTACCGTACTCCCTTCCATAGATGCTGTGTAGCATGCATTTGAGGTTTAGTTAACAAGTATAGAAAAGCAAAGCACAGCAGGCAGATGATGCTCACGTGATGGATATAGGGAAATATTCTTATATCAGGAAATATAAATGGATTCGCTGCGTAACTGTGGATGCCCTCGCAGAATCTATGAGCTCATGAGAACACACCGGATAATTAGTTCATAAATAGCCAAGAATGGCAAACATGGCTTCTCCATGAAGAACCAGTGCTATCAAAAGGAAAACATTTTAAAGGGAAAGATCAAGAAGATTTAAAAGAAAGGGGAATTAAACTGAGGTGAGCAATACATAGGAAGTGACATATGATTATAATGAATAAACAGATTATCCTTTTTAATAATGAAGAGGAAAAATATCAAATGTTATTCACTTAAAAATTATATCGGCCATAGTCTTGAAAGGTCTCTAGAGGTAATGAGTTAAATACCTTTGGGGAGTGTTCTTTTTGCTCTTTCTTTTGGGGTTTCCTTTCATTCGCTTTATACAAAGGACCATTTGTCAAATTTAAGAATAGGAAGGACATGTTGCCAATGGATGTTTGTTGTTGTTGTCGTTGTTAGGAAAATGAGTTGACATCCCAGCAAGGTGTCAAAATAGTGTCTAAAGGGCCTCAGGAGCAACCATTGAGCAAATGGAATTTTCACACCAACTCATGGGCTTCTGCAACTGGTCTATTTGCGAGGAATTCTCTAGATCAGACCCATAGTCTATTGATTTGAGCAATAAAAGAAAGAAAAAAACTTTTCTCGTGTGTTTTGGGGAAACACACACACACAACAAGGGAGGGGGCACACCCAACGCAACACACTTAACAACTCGGTAGGGGAAAGGTCAGGCTACTGCTGCCCAGAGTGTAAGGACACCTCCTAAGCCATGGGAAAACACGTATAAATCGTTTGGACGCACTGCATTCAGAACCCATGGAAGTGAATTACAAAACTGCACTTTGGCATTGTCGGCCTGAAAGGATATCTATTTATCATCTTATAAGACAGCTCGAATGATCTTTATCTACTTTGGCCACTTTCTGACCCAAATTCAGGGTTTTTATGGAAAATTGCAGTCAGTTTGATTGATGAAATCCAAAGATGTCTAAAATGGCACCAAAGATCTCCAACTGTGCAGACTCCAACCGAGGGCTTCAATGTTGGCATTGTTCCTGAAGGAATCAAAAAAGAAAAAGAAGAAGTTGAGAAAAACAGGCAAAAAAGTTCGGGGGATTTCTGCTTTAAAAACTTCAAATTTCAATGAAGATCCCCAAAGCCATTATCCCTGTTCACACGTGCGAACCGGACGGACATCAAAGTATTTCCCACACATCACAACAAAACCGGGTTCCTCGTGAACCAGTAAGCCTTCTTTGTCGCTGGCTGAATGGCTGTATCTACAGAGAGCAGGTTTCAGAAAGGCGCTCAGAAAGGCGACGTGGAACCGGGAGCTGGGAAGCCAGGGAGCCGGGCTCTCCCGCAGGGGCGCAGGAAGGAGAAATTGGTCCACACAGTCGCCTCGCCAAGGGCCTTGGGGGGCTCTAAAATACCCTAACGAGCAGCCAAGGAAGCATTCGTTCTATTTCCAGGGCAGGGCAACCAGAGCGCACTCCCCTCTCCCGGTGGCGCCACTGTTAACCCAGAGCCAGACCCAGGCGGAGGCACCCGGCGGGCGCCCAGGCCCACGGACACAGGAGCATCGTGATAGTCTGCGAAACCTCGGTCCGGTTTGGGGGTGGGCGATGCATTCAAGTGGAATATTGTCACCTGCCTAATTGTTCGAAGCGGGCCTCCTCCCCTCCCCCATTAGTAATAATGGCAGGAGCTGGCCTCCTACCCGTAACCAGGCCCGAGAGCTGATGAATGAACCCCCTCGTAGGGGAAAATCTTGGGAGCTGTCTTCTGTCGTATTACCCAAGGGGGCCGGCTATAAATCTTCCTTCATTTTAACCACATTTACCCTCATCCTCCTCGGGGCTAGGGAGGCTGCGTTAAGATTGCACTGATGTGCCAACGCTCCGGACCAGCTGCTCCTAAATACAGACAGGTCCTTGTCAATTAAGGCTTTGAGAAGCAGGTCCTCCGGGCCCTGGGGGCATTGGAGCAGCCAGCAGCGTGCAGCCCCCACAATTAGTATCCATTTGGAAGGGACCTTCGGGGCACAAATGCACAGGCAAAGGAAGAATCAAAACACCAGGCAACTTCAATTCTGGAAATTGGTCGTGTAAGTGTTGTGAAACTGAACAGACGGCCCCCAAGAAGGGAGCTAAGATTTCTGGTGCAAGATGGGCCTCTCCTGCAGGCCCCCTCCACCCCCACCCTTCCCAACATTTCCCCTTTGTCTCATCTACAGCCAGGCAGTGGACTGAGTTTGTGGATAGGCTTGTGGGGGGAAGAAAGATAAATGAATACATTCATTTGCCTGCTTCAAGCTGAAGTTGTCTTTTGGTGTCTTTTGTGGTCACCTCAAGCAGCTGGACAATCCTGCCCGGACCCTGGCCTTTGGCCCAGGGAAGGCCGGACCAGGCAGGCGCTCCAAGGAGAAGAGCTGGGATGTATCAGGTCAGGGAGGCCAAGCTGCCGGTGGGCCAGGCAGAACATTAGCAGCGCAGCTAAACAAAACCCAAATGGCTCAGGGGCCCTGGGGCACCAGGAGGGAAGGTGTTTGTTTAAGTGATTAGGAACAGTTGGTCGTTAGGGGCGGAGAAAAGGGCAGAGCTTGTGACACAAGGGCAACTTAGCTGGACAGCAAGGGTGGACATTCAGAGGACATCGCTGTTTAAGACTGTGTGACCCCACCAAGTTCAAGAACAGAGCAAACAGAACAGGCCATTAGGGACAGCCGTCAAATGGATGACAACTAAACTAAGAGGGGCACTGAGAAAAAATGTTTCAATATTAAATATGGAAAAGTATTGGGGACCAGGGGCAGGGGGTCAATGAAAGTCAACAAGAGTTTAGGTTTAATGAGAGAAAGAATTTAATATCAAAAATGCATAAATCTGCAAAGGAGCCAGCCCCATAATAGAGATAAAAGAACCAGTTCAGTCAACATTCTGTGATAATGGCATCATAATAGATGGCATCAAGTTGTTAACATTTAACACAAAAGTTAAGAGAATGAAAGGAAAGACAGCTCCCTTAATTGAGAACCTGCTGGAAGATTTCAACATGCCACAAGGGATGAATGCGTTGCTAACTAGCTGCTTTATCAACATTCTGACCATCAGGGGAAAGGTGGGCCTGCTCCTTCTGGGGGTCCCCCCCTTTACTCCCCCTTCCCAAGATTTTCTTCTCAGAGCCACACTCTTTCTCTAGAGTTAAAGTCCTTTCTCTCGGAACCCCTAGAGAATTTCTACTTCCCATTTCAGCAAAGAGATGAAGTTTCTTTTAAAATTTACTCCACTTCTCTGAGTGAGCTAACAAAGTTCTTAGCAAGGAGCATATTATGGGGAAAAAAATCATTGTTTGGGTTTTGTTTTATTTTTCCTGCTAAGAATAAAAAACATGTATTCTGCCTTGGCCGGTTTAGCTCAGTGGATAGAGCGTCAGCCTGCGGTCTAAAGGGTCCCAGGTTCGATTCTGGTCAAGGGCATGTACCTTGGTTGTGGGCACATCCCCAGTAGGGGGTGTGCAGGAGGCAGCTGATCAATGTTTCTCTCTCACTGATGTTTCTAACTCTCTATCCCTCTCCTTTCCTCTCTGTAAAAAATCAATAAAATATATTTTTTAAAAAACATGTATTCCTTCAGAAGGGAGGGTCAGTTAAAAAGCTTCAAAAGAATTTCTCACTTCCTTACTTTTTTTCAATCAATAATAAATCTTATTTTCAAGGAAACTTCCAACAGCAGAGTCCTTAAAATTCAGTGAAGCTTACTAAAGCAAGTATTTCTGTGCTATGCACTGGATCTCTGGGACATTGCCTCTATATGAAAAGGACCTTATCGTTAATATTCACAGGTTGCCGAAACCGGTTTGGCTCAGTGGATAGAGCGTCGGCCTGCGGACTGAGGGGTCCCAGGTTCGATTCCGGTCAAGGGCATGTACCTGGGTTGCGGGCACATCCCCAGTGGGAGATGTGCAGGAGGCAGCTGATCGATGTTTCTCTCCCATCGATGTTTCTAACTCTCTATCTCTCTCCCTTCCTCTCTGTAAAAAATCAATAAAATATATTTAAAAAAAAATATTCACAGGTTGATGCTAAAAATCAAGGAGAGACTATCCTATTCTAACAACAACACAGCAAGTGGTAAGTCATTCCAGTTGACGGACAGTTGCTGCCCAGGACTCAGCATGCTCCCATCCTGCAGAGCCAGAAGACAGAGCCCTCCCTCCAGGCAGTCGTCGCGGGTGGAGTGCCTTCTACACAGTGGAGTCATGGCTCCCTGGTCTCTATCTTTCAATTCTGTGATGCTTGTTAGTTTTCAAAACACATGTACATGCATTATTAGAGTTGGTCCTTCCAACAACTTTGTCTAGTGAATAGAGCAGGCATTATTACTCCCACGGTATAGGTGAGGAAACAGATTTAGAAAGATTAAATAAGTCAATTCATTTTACACAGTCAATGACAGCCAGATGCCTACTCAGGTGTGTGTTCCGCCCCTTCCCTGTACTTTGTCCTTCACAACTTAGAAGGCAAAACTCGAGAGGTGTGGTTAGAAACTGTCTTCCTTCAGCCTGTACAGGCACATGGGTGCTTATTCGAATCTGGCGGTGAATACTAATTACATGCTTTAGAACACCTGAAGAATTTAGGGGGCCTTTCAGAACATGTGCCCAAACACCTTCATTTCACACATGAGGAAACGGAGGCTGAGAGATAGTCAGTATCCAATGTAGGTCTCAAATCAGAAAGTGGCAAATCTAGTGTCAGCCTGAGCACCAAGTCACACTATACCTGATTTTCCTTCTTAGGAAACGGCAAGTTCCTTGAGTGCCTCTTTTTTTTTTTTTTTTTTTTCCTTGTGTCTCATATGGAACCATCTCTTCAGAAAGCATTTGTGGAAGTAATTAAAGAATGACTAAAGGCTAGTAAGTGAATAGATAGGATAGGAACCCTAATTAAAGAGATACCGCTTTGGGCCTACCTCCAGTGACAATGTAAAAACCATACTCCAGATATTTAGACATCTAAACAATCCTTTTTAATACAATATATATAAAGAAAAACTGGCTCCAACGTTTTGGAATCCAGAGATTACTGCGTGTTTGTTTTGTTGTAACAACAGCTGCTAAGTCAAAGCCTTGTTCTGTGATTGCCAGTCCTCATCGCTCTTGAGTAAGAAGAGCCAAGGCCATGGGACCTCAGCTCAACAGAGTTTACTCTGGCGAAGTCCAGTCTCAGCTGCTCAGGTAGCCTCTGCAGGTGGGGTCATCGGTAAAGGTCAGGAGGCCACAGCTGGATGGTGGGTGGATGCGACCTGCCACACCTTCATGCTTGGAGGTCACTGGCCATTAGACCTCTAAGAACCCTTCCATCTGTAAAGTTCTGAGATGCTGTCCTGATCCTCTGACTCACAGCCAGCTGGGCCTAACTAGGCCAGAGACGACTGAGAGGACGTCAGTGGCACCCGCCCCTCACCCCCACCCATAGGAAGGCTGGGAGAGCTAGGCTGGCTCTGGCATCTCCAGGCCAGCTCCTCCTGGGGGTCCACACTGGACACAGGCCTGGCAAGACGATTCCCTGATCTTCAGAATCATTCTCCTCCCCTCCCCTCCCCACCCTCGGCTCCTTGCTGTCTTGGCGCCTGCCAGGGCAGCCCCATGGCGCCAGCACAGGCACTTCCGGGGCCTGCCCCCCACCCTTGCTAGATCATCAGGTCAATGGCAAGCACAGGCTGGGCGCCTGGCTGCTCTGGCCCGATGGCCTGGCCCTCAGACAGCTCCTGACCAAGCAGGGGGTCGGCACCCTCAGGGCTGCTTTTCCCTCTGCCCCCTCCAAGGAGCTGCCTGGAGCTCAGGGTGCATTTACGTCATCTTGGAAAGCTAGGGATACCTGGAACTACTCAGCTATGCTCCAGACATATACATAAGCAGGGAAGAACCAGCCTTTGCAGAATGTTTTGTCTTGCAAGAATGTTAATTCCAAGATCCACCAGAACCGGAGCTAGCGGTAGACAAGGCAGGAGGCTAGAAGTTGCCGTCTTAACGCATTCTTCTAAAGAAAGATGTAATTAGGCGAAATGCAGCAAAGGTTTTTCGCGGGTTCAGGAGGTCAAGCAGATGTAGACAAGCGCGAGGGAGTTATTTATGTCAAGTCGGGTTATTGTGACGGCGAGAGAGCAATGGCCGAAGCGGCTCGGGCAGCCAGGGTGGCGGGCAGCGTGTCCATCCCGGCGGGACAGTAATTGCCCCGGGTCTGACAAGACGCCGGGGGCTCAGGGGCGCCTCCATCCATCTCCATCCAGTTAGCGAAGCGGCCCCCAAGCGGGCGGGGAGGCCGGGCTTGGTGGAGCCTTAGCTCTGAATAATGGGAACAATTGTCTGCGCGCCTGGCACCGCCGGAAACTGCTCTGGCTTCGCTGCCCCTCTCCTCTCTCTGGGCCCCATTGTCCCCCACCTTGGCGATGGGTCGGGGTGGGAGGTCAGCCCGAGTCAGGTGCACCCTGAGCACAGAGCTGGGTGCCTGCGGCCAGGGTGCCTGTGGGGAGACTCTCGCTCCCTCCACCCCTCCTTCTGCCACTAATCGGCTTCCTCCACCAACCTGCCCAGCTAACCGCCGGCGGGGCCTCGCTTCCCACCAGAGACCCTCCGGGTCCTGCCTCTAGAATTTTCCACCAGCGCTGGGGACTAGGGCAGAGTCTCCTCCTCTGACAATTTAATAGTTCCAAGTCCTCATCTGCGTGACACTGGCCATCCATCTTCTCCCAGGGGAGCAGGGCCGGGCTTCCCGCTGCAGGCCTCTCCCTCCCCCGGCGCTTTCTATTTCGGGACTGGCCTCCCCACAATGGCGTCCTTATGAGCCATAATGGTGATGTTTATGAAGGCCGCAATCCCAGTGTATGAAGACAATTTTATGCCTAATTAGAAAATGATGTAACCCGAGAGAAGACAAAGAGGAGCTGTCCCCCCTCCCGTGTCGCTCTCTTCAATCACACCCCAAATTTCCTCGGGCCAGTGTCTTTGCGAGTGCTCCAGGCTCCTGGCCTCTGTTTTGACAGCAGCCCGGCTCCCCACGCTGCGCCGGCCTGGGCAGGCAGGCAGGCGGGCGCGGCCGCAGGTCCCGGGCTGGGGGCGGGGGGCGGGGGGCGAAGGCTGGGGGCGGGCCGCCGCCGGGAGGGTGCAGAGGCGGGCGCAGAAGCGTAAAGAGATTTGGACGCGCGCTCTTGCACTTTCTCTTCTCCCCGTGCGCCCCCATCCAAGGGGACGTCACCCCTGGGAAGACTCCAATAAATGCAACCCGGCGCCACTCGATTCCGGGATAATTTTTAATATATATGCAATAAATGTTCACTTTGTTAGATTGAATGACAGACAATAATATCGGCAAATCTTCATATCCATCCATTACCAGCAAATGAGCCGCACAAAGGACAGATTTGCTTTTGATTAAT